>NC_058086.1:157686756-157794256 GCF_014858855.1 Bufo gargarizans | reverse complement strand
AGACTGCTAGCAAAATAACTTCTAGTAGAAATAATACAGGAATGGTACAACATAGTCATAAGAATACATGCTACGGAACTGTTATGGGATGAAACATCCGAAGTCGATTAGCATAATACTTCGTTTGAATACTGTGCAGAGTGAGCGCTCCGTACAGTATTAGAATGTATTGGCTTTGATGAGCCAAAGTTATTGCTTAGCGAAGTCTCGCCAGACTTCGTGTAATAACTTCATAAATCAATTTTTACTGTTAAAAACCTTTTCCTGAACTTGGGTTTGGTTCCAAGTGGTACATTCGGGAAATGTTTTTTTACAGTACAAATTAATTTATGAAGTTATTACGCGAAGTCTGGCGAGACTTCGCGAAGCAATAACTTCAGCTCATCGGAGCCAATACATTCTAATATTGTACAGAGCGCTCACTCCGTACAGTATTCAAACAAAGTATTATGCGAATCAACTTCGGATGTTTCATCCGAAGCTGATCTGCTCATCCCATAACTTCGCAATAACTTCTGCTCATCCGAGTCAATACACTCTTAGGCCCCATTCACACGTCCTCAATTTCGTTCAGCATTTTGCGTATTGGATTTGCAGGCCCATTGATTTCTATGGGGCATTTCTATTGCGGACAAGAATAGGCAATAGGCCTCCCCACCATACTAAGTAATCGGGGAGAAGGGCCTTGGTAAGAGAGTTGACCAAGAACCCAATAGTCACTCTAGCTGAACTCTATTTAAAGATCCTGTGTGCAGATGGCAGAAACTTCCAGAAGGTCAACTATCATTGCAGGACTCCACTAATCTGGTGGCCAAAAAAAGCCTCTTCGCAGTAAAAAAAAAAAAAGACACTAGAAATAAAGGAAAATGGGGGAACTTGGATTTATTATCACCAATATTTGAGAAATTATGGTCAGTTCAATGAGTCTGGAAAGTAAAAGGTTTACAGGGTAATATTAAAGTAACATTCTCTGTTCAGACCATTCGGCTCTTAAGCATCCAATCGGTGTATCCACGTCAATTCCTTTTGTCTCAATAAGGTCTTTCTATTACCACCCCATCTCAGAGGTGGAACATGGTCTACCACCAAGAACCTCAATTGTGATATGTGATGTTTGAATTGATCAAAATGGGCTGGTATTGGTAATAGCCGATTATAGTACCTAATTGTAGATTTATGTTGGGATATACGGTCTTTGACCAGTTGTGTAGTTTCCCCAACATACATGAGACCGCAAAGACATTTATCACATATACAACAACTGTGGAATCACAGGTGAAGAACTCCCGATTCTTAAAGTATTGTCCACTGTATGGTTGCAAAATGTTATTAACTTTGATCACTCTGGAACAATGTACACATCCTAAACAAGGGAATGTTCCGTTTTTAGGAGTTTGGAGAAAGAGTTGGGTTGGTTGCCTATTAAGGCTACCAACATCTGCTCTAACAAGTAGAGTTGAGCGAACACCTGGATGTTCGGGTTCGAGAAGTTCGGCCGAACATCCCGGAAATGTTCGGGTTCGGGATCCGAACCCGATCCGAACTTCGTCCCGAACCCGAACCCCATTGAAGTCAATGGGGACCCGAACTTTTCGGCACTAAAAAGGCTGTAAAACAGCCCAGGAAAGAGCTAGAGGGCTGCAAAAGGCAGCAACATGTAGGTAAATCCCCTGCAAACAAATGTGGATAGGGAAATGAATTAAAATAAAAATTAAATAAATAAAAATTAACCAAAATCAATTGGAGAGAGGTTCCATAGCAGAGAATCTGGCTTCCCGTCACCCACCACTGGAACAGTCCATTCTCAGATATTTAGGCCCCGGCACCCAGGCAGAGGAGAGAGGTCCCGTAACAGAGAATCTGTCTTCATGTCAGCAGAGAATTAGTCTGCATGTCATAGCAGAGAATGAGGCTTCACGTCAGCCACCACTGCAACAGTCCATTGGCATATATTTAGGCCCAGCACACACACAGGCAGAGGAGAGAGGTCCCGTAACAGAGAATCTGGCTTCATGTCAGCAGAGAATCAGTCTGCATGTCATAGCAGAGAATGAGGCTTCACGTCACCCACCACTGCAACAGTCCATTGGCATATATTTAGGCCTAGCACACAGGCAGAGCAGAGAGGTCCCGTAACAGACAATCTGGCTTCATGTCAGCAGAGAATCAGTCTGCATGTCATAGCAGAGAATGAGGCTTCACGTCAGCCACCACTGCAACAGTCCATTGGCATATATTTAGGCCTAGCACACAGGCAGAGCAGAGAGGTCCCGTAACAGACAATCTGGCTTCATGTCAGCAGAGAATCAGTCTGCATGTCATAGCAGAGAATCAGGCTTCACGTCAGCCACCACTGCAACAGTCCATTGTCATAAATTTAGGCCCAGCACCCAGGCAGAGGAGAGAGGTCCCGTAACAGACAATCTGGCTTCATGTCAGCAGAGAATTAGTCTGCATGTCATAGCAGAGAATCAGGCTTCATGTCAGCCACCACTGCAACAGTCCATTGGCATATATTTAGGCCCAGCACCCAGGCAGAGGAGGGAGGTCCCGTAACAGAGAATCTGTCTTCATGTCAGCAGAGAATCAGTCTGCATGTCATAGCAGAGAATGAGGCTTCACGTCACCCACCACTGCAACAGTCCATTGGCATATATTTAGGCCTAGCACACAGGCAGAGCAGAGAGGTCCCGTAACAGACAATCTGGCTTCATGTCAGCAGAGAATCAGTCTGCATGTCATAGCAGAGAATCAGGCTTCACGTCAGCCACCACTGCAACAGTCCATTGGCATATATTTAGGCCTAGCACACAGGCAGAGCAGAGAGGTCCCGTAACAGACAATCTGGCTTCATGTCAGCAGAGAATCAGTCTGCATGTCATAGCAGAGAATGAGGCTTCACGTCAGCCACCACTGCAACAGTCCATTGGCATATATTTAGGCCTAGCACACAGGCAGAGCAGAGAGGTCCCGTAACAGACAATCTGGCTTCATGTCAGCAGAGAATCAGTCTGCATGTCATAGCAGAGAATCAGGCTTCACGTCAGCCACCACTGCAACAGTCCATTGTCATAAATTTAGGCCCAGCACCCAGGCAGAGGAGAGAGGTCCCGTAACAGACAATCTGGCTTCATGTCAGCAGAGAATTAGTCTGCATGTCATAGCAGAGAATCAGGCTTCATGTCAGCCACCACTGCAACAGTCCATTGGCATATATTTAGGCCCAGCACCCAGGCAGAGGAGGGAGGTCCCGTAACAGAGAATCTGTCTTCATGTCAGCAGAGAATCAGTCTGCATGTCATAGCAGAGAATGAGGCTTCACGTCAGCCACCACTGCAACAGTCCATTGGCATATATTTAGGCCTAGCACACAGGCAGAGGAGAGGTTCATTCAACTTTGGGTAGCCTCGCAATATAATGGTAAAATGAAAATAAAAATAGGATTGAATGAGGAAGTGCCCTGGAGTCCAATAATATATGGTTATGGGGAGGTAGTTAATGTCTAATCTGGACAAGGGACGGACAGGTCCTGTGGGATCCATGCCTGGTTCATTTTTATGAACGTCAGCTTGTCCACATTGGCTGTAGACAGGCGGCTGCGTTTGTCTGTAATGACGCCCCCTGCCGTGCTGAATACACGTTCAGACAAAACGCTGGCTGCCGGGCAGGCCAGCACCTCCAAGGCATAAAAGGCTAGCTCTGGCCACGTGGACAATTTAGAGACCCAGAAGTTGAATGGGGCCGAACCATCAGTCAGTACGTGGAGGGGTGTGCACACGTACTGTTCCACCATGTTAGTGAAATGTTGCCTCCTGCTAACACGTTGCGTATCAGGTGGTGGTGCAGTTAGCTGTGGCGTGTTGACAAAAGTTTTCCACATCTCTGCCATGCTAACCCTGCCCTCAGAGGAGCTGGCCGTGACACAGCTGCCTTGGCGACCTCTTGCTCCTCCTCTGCCTTGGCCTTGGGCTTCCACTTGTTCCCCTGTGACATTTGGGAATGCTCTCAGTAGCGCGTCTACCAACGTGCGCTTGTACTCGCGCATCTTCCTATCACGCTCCAGTGCAGGAAGTAAGGTGGGCACATTGTCTTTGTAGCGTGGATCCAGCAGGGTGGCAACCCAGTAGTCCGCACAGGTTAAAATGTGGGCAACTCTGCTGTCGTTGCGCAGGCACTGCAGCATGTAGTCGCTCATGTGTGCCAGGCTGCCCAGGGGTAAGGACAAGCTGTCCTCTGTGGGAGGCGTATCGTCATCGTCCTGCCTTTCCCCCCAGCCACGCACCAGTGATGGACCCGAGCTGCGTTGGGTGCCACCCCGCTGTGACCATGCTTCATCCTCATCCTCCTCCACCTCCTCCTCATCCTCGTCCTCCTCGTCCTCCAGTAGTGGGCCCTGGCTGGCCACATTTGTACCTGGCCTCTGCTGTTGCCAAAAACCTCCCTCTGAGTCACTTCGAAGAGACTGGCCTGAAAGTGCTAAAAATGACCCCTCTTCCTCCTCCTCCTCCTCCTCCTCCTGGGCCACCTCCTCTTCCATCATCGCCCTAAGTGTTTTCTCAAGGAGACATAGAAGTGGTATTGTAACGCTGATAACGGTGTCATCGCCACTGGCCATGTTGGTGGAGTACTCGAAACAGCGCAACAGGGCACACAGGTCTCGCATGGAGGCCCAGTCATTGGTGGTGAAGTGGTGCTGTTCTGTAGTGCGACTGACCCGTGCGTGCTGCAGCTGAAACTCCACTATGGCCTGCTGCTGCTCGCACAGTCTGTCCAGCATGTGCAAGGTGGAGTTCCACCTGGTGGGCACGTCGCATATGAGGCGGTGAGCGGGAAGGCCGAAGTTACGCTGTAGCGCAGACAGGCGAGCAGCAGCAGGATGTGAACGCCGGAAGCGCGAACAGACGGCCCGCACTTTATGCAGCAGCTCTGACATGTCGGGGTAGTTGTGAATGAACTTCTGCACCACCAAATTCAGCACATGCGCCAAGCAAGGGATGTGCGTCAAATTGGCTAGTCCCAGAGCTGCAACGAGATTTCGCCCATTATCACACACCACCAGGCCGGGCTTGAGGCTCACCGGCAGCAACCACTCGTCGGTCTGTTGTTCTATACCCCGCCACAACTCCTGTGCGGTGTGGGGCCTGTCCCCCAAACATATGAGTTTCAGAATGGCCTGCTGACGTTTACCCCGGGCTGTGCTGAAGTTGGTGGTGAAGGTGTGTGGCTGACTGGATGAGCAGGTGGAAGAAGAGGAGGAGGAAGCCGAGAAGGAGGAGGTGGCAACAGGAGGCAAAGAATGTTGCCCTGCGATCCTTGGCGGCGGAAGGACGTGCGCCAAACAGCTCTCCGCCTGGGGCCCAGCTGCCACTACATTTACCCAGTGTGCAGTTAGGGAGATATAGCGTCCCTGGCCGTGCTTACTGGTCCACGTATCTGTGGTTAGGTGGACCTTGCCACAGATGGCGTTGCGCAGTGCACACTTGATTTTATCGGATACTTGGTTGTGCAGGGAAGGCACGGCTCTCTTGGAGAAGTAGTGCCGGCTGGGAACAACATACTGTGGGACAGCAAGCGACATGAGCTGTTTGAAGCTGTCTGTGTCCACCAGCCTAAATGACAGCATTTCATAGGCCAGTAGTTTAGAAATGCTGGCATTCAGGGCCAGGGATCGAGGGTGGCTAGGTGGGAATTTACGCTTTCTATCAAATGTTTGTGAGATGGAGAGCTGAACGCTGGCGTGTGACATGGTTGAGACGCTTGGTGACGGAGGTGGTGGTGGTGGTGTTGGTGGTACATCCCCTGTTTGCTGGGCGGCAGGTGCCAACGTTCCTCCAGAGGCGGAGGAAGAGGCCGAGGCGGCAGCAGCAGAATAGGCCGAGGCGGCAGCAGCAGAAGAGGTAGCAGGGGGAGCCTGAGTGACTTCCTTGGTTTTAAGGTGTTTACTCCACTGCAGTTCATGCTTTGCATGCAGGTGCCTGGTCATGCAGGTTGTGCTCAGGTTCAGAACGTTAATGCCTCGCTTCAGGCTCTGATGGCACAGCGTGCAAACCACTCGGGTCTTGTCGTCAGCACATTGTTTGAAGAAGTGCCATGCCAGGGAACTCCTTGAAGCTGCCTTTGGGGTGCTCGGTCCCAGATGGCGGCGGTCAGTAGCAGGCGGAGTCTCTTGGCGGCGGGTGTTCTGCTTTTGCCCACTGCTCCCTCTTTTGCTACGCTGTTGGCTCGGTCTCACCACTGCCTCTTCCTCCGAACTGTGAAAGTCAGTGGCACGACCTTCATTCCATGTGGGGTCTAGGACCTCATCGTCCCCTGCATCGTCTTCCACCCAGTCTTGATCCCTGACCTCCTGTTCAGTCTGCACACTGCAGAAAGACGCAGCAGTTGGCACCTGTGTTTCGTCATCATCAGAGACATGCTGAGGTGGTATTCCCATGTCCTCATCATCAGGAAACATAAGTGGTTGTGCGTCAGTGCATTCTATGTCTTTCACCGCTGGGGAAGGGCTAGGTGGATGCCCTTGGGAAACCCTGCCAGCGGAGTCTTCAAACAGCATAAGAGACTGCTGCATAACTTGAGGCTGAGACAGTTTCCCTGGTATGCATGGGGGTGATGTGACAGACTGATGGGGTTGGTTTTCAGGCGCCATCTGTGCGCTTTCTGCAGAAGACTGGGTGGGAGATAATGTGAACGTGCTGGATCCACTGTCGGCCACCCAATTGACTAATGCCTGTACCTGCTCAGGCCTTACCATCCTTAGAACGGCATTGGGCCCCACCATATATCGCTGTAAATTCTGGCGGCTACTGGGACCTGAGGTAGTTGGTACACTAGGACGTGTGGATGTGGCAGAACGGCCACGTCCTCTCCCAGCACCAGAGGGTCCACTAACACCACCACGACCATGTCCACGTCCGCGTCCCTTACTAGATGTTTTTCTCATTGTTATGGTTCACCACAACAACAAATATATTATTTGGCCCAATGTATTGTATTCAAATTCAGCGGGATATAAATTTGAGGCCTAGTATTTAGGCGCTGGGTGACCGGTATGGATTTAGTGACAGAATTAGACTTGGAAATGCACAGAAGCGTGTGTGTGAAGTTATTCTGAATGACCCTATGTGCACCTTCAATATGATCTACCCTTTTAGGGATAGATTTCAAATAGCTCTGATATAGCAGAAACGACTAAATTATGAAATTGCTAAATTGGGAATTGTATTTCAACCCAGAACAAAAAATGTGCTTTGACGGACACTAAATAACTTTCCCAGCCACAACAGGACAGCGGTAACGAGAGATTTAGCGGGATATAAATTTGAGGCCTAGTATTTAGGCGCTGGGTGACAGGTATGGGTTTAGTGACAGAATTAGATTTGGAAATGCACAGTAGCGGGTGTGTGAAGTTATTCTGAATGACCCTATGTGCACCTTGAATATTATATACCCTTTTAGGGATAGATTTCAAATAGCTCTGATATAGCAGAAACCACTAAATTATGAAATTGCTAAATTGGGAATTGTATTTCAACCCAGAACAAGAAATGTGCTTGAACGGACACTAAATAACTCGCCCAGCTACAGCACTAGGGACAGATTTAGCGGGATATAAATTTGAGGCCTAGTATTTAGGCGCTGGGTGACAGGTATGGGTTTAGTGCCAGAATTAGACTTGGAAATACACAGTAGCGGGTGTGTGTGAAGTTATTCTGAATGACCCAATGTGCACCTTGAATATTATATACCCTTTTAGGGATAGATTTCAAATAGCTCTGATATAGCAGAAACCACTAAATTATGAAATTGCTAAATTGGGAATTGTATTTCAACCCAGAACAAGAAATGTGCTTGAACGGACACTAAATAACTCGCCCAGCTACAGCACTAGGGACAGATTTAGCGGGATATAAATTTGAGGCCTAGTATTTAGGCGCTGGGTGACAGGTATGGGTTTAGTGACAGAATTAGACTTGGAAATACACAGTAGCGGGTGTGTGTGAAGTTATTCTGAATGACCCAATGTGCACCTTGAATATTATATACCCTTTTAGGGATAGATTTCAAATAGCTCTGATATAGCAGAAACCACTAAATTATGAAATTGCTAAATTGGGAATTGTATTTCAACCCAGAACAAGAAATGTGCTTGAACGGACACTAAATAACTCGCCCAGCTACAGCACTAAGGACAGATTCAGCGGGATATAAATTTGAGGCCTAGTATTTAGGCGCTGGGTGACAGGTATGGGTTTAGTGCCAGAATTAGACTTGGAAATACACAGTAGCGGGTGTGTGTGAAGTTATTCTGAATGACCCAATGTGCACCTTGAATATTATATACCCTTTTAGGGATAGATTTCAAATAGCTCTGATATAGCAGAAACCACTAAATTATGAAATTGCTAAATTGGGAATTGTATTTCAACCCAGAACAAGAAATGTGCTTGAACGGACACTAAATAACTCGCCCAGCTACAGCACTAGGGACAGATTTAGCTGGATATAAATTTGAGGCCTAGTATTTAGGCGCTGGGTGACAGGTATGGGTTTAGTGCCAGAATTAGACTTGGAAATACACAGTAGCGGGTGTGTGTGAAGTTATTCTGAATGACCCAATGTGCACCTTGAATATTATATACCCTTTTAGGGATAGATTTCAAATAGCTCTGATATAGCAGAAACCACTAAATTATGAAATTGCTAAATTGGGAATTGTATTTCAACCCAGAACAAGAAATGTGCTTGAACGGACACTAAATAACTCGCCCAGCTACAGCACTAGGGACAGATTTAGCGGGATATAAATTTGAGGCCTAGTATTTAGGCGCTGGGTGACAGGTATGGGTTTAGTGCCAGAATTAGACTTGGAAATACACAGTAGCGGGTGTGTGTGAAGTTATTCTGAATGACCCAATGTGCACCTTGAATATTATATACCCTTTTAGGGATAGATTTCAAATAGCTCTGATATAGCAGAAACCACTAAATTATGAAATTGCTAAATTGGGAATTGTATTTCAACCCAGAACAAGAAATGTGCTTGAACGGACACTAAATAACTCGCCCAGCTACAGCACTAGGGACAGATTTAGCTGGATATAAATTTGAGGCCTAGTATTTAGGCGCTGGGTGACAGGTATGGGTTTAGTGCCAGAATTAGACTTGGAAATACACAGTAGCGGGTGTGTGTGAAGTTATTCTGAATGACCCAATGTGCACCTTGAATATTATATACCCTTTTAGGGATAGATTTCAAATAGCTCTGATATAGCAGAAACCACTAAATTATGAAATTGCTAAATTGGGAATTGTATTTCAACCCAGAACAAGAAATGTGCTTGAACGGACACTAAATAACTCGCCCAGCTACAGCACTAGGGACAGATTTAGCGGGATATAAATTTGAGGCCTAGTATTTAGGCGCTGGGTGACAGGTATGGGTTTAGTGACAGAATTAGACTTGGAAATACACAGTAGCGGGTGTGTGTGAAGTTATTCTGAATGACCCAATGTGCACCTTGAATATTATATACCCTTTTAGGGATAGATTTCAAATAGCTCTGATATAGCAGAAACCACTAAATTATGAAATTGCTAAATTGGGAATTGTATTTCAACCCAGAACAAGAAATGTGCTTGAACGGACACTAAATAACTCGCCCAGCTACAGCACTAAGGACAGATTTAGCGGGATATAAATTTGAGGCCTAGTATTTAGGCGCTGGGTGACAGGTATGGGTTTAGTGCCAGAATTAGACTTGGAAATACACAGTAGCGGGTGTGTGTGAAGTTATTCTGAATGACCCAATGTGCACCTTGAATATTATATACCCTTTTAGGGATAGATTTCAAATAGCTCTGATATAGCAGAAACCACTAAATTATGAAATTGCTAAATTGGGAATTGTATTTCAACCCAGAACAAGAAATGTGCTTGAACGGACACTAAATAACTCGCCCAGCTACAGCACTAGGGACAGATTTAGCTGGATATAAATTTGAGGCCTAGTATTTAGGCGCTGGGTGACAGGTATGGGTTTAGTGCCAGAATTAGACTTGGAAATACACAGTAGCGGGTGTGTGTGAAGTTATTCTGAATGACCCAATGTGCACCTTGAATATTATATACCCTTTTAGGGATAGATTTCAAATAGCTCTGATATAGCAGAAACCACTAAATTATGAAATTGCTAAATTGGGAATTGTATTTCAACCCAGAACAAGAAATGTGCTTGAACGGACACTAAATAACTCGCCCAGCTACAGCACTAAGGACAGATTTAGCGGGATATAAATTTGAGGCCTAGTATTTAGGCGCTGGGTGACAGGTATGGGTTTAGTGCCAGAATTAGACTTGGAAATACACAGTAGCGGGTGTGTGTGAAGTTATTCTGAATGACCCAATGTGCACCTTGAATATTATATACCCTTTTAGGGATAGATTTCAAATAGCTCTGATATAGCAGAAACCACTAAATTATGAAATTGCTAAATTGGGAATTGTATTTCAACCCAGAACAAGAAATGTGCTTGAACGGACACTAAATAACTCGCCCAGCTACAGCACTAGGGACAGATTTAGCTGGATATAAATTTGAGGCCTAGTATTTAGGCGCTGGGTGACAGGTATGGGTTTAGTGCCAGAATTAGACTTGGAAATACACAGTAGCGGGTGTGTGTGAAGTTATTCTGAATGACCCAATGTGCACCTTGAATATTATATACCCTTTTAGGGATAGATTTCAAATAGCTCTGATATAGCAGAAACCACTAAATTATGAAATTGCTAAATTGGGAATTGTATTTCAACCCAGAACAAGAAATGTGCTTGAACGGACACTAAATAACTCGCCCAGCTACAGCACTAAGGACAGATTTAGCGGGATATAAATTTGAGGCCTAGTATTTAGGCGCTGGGTGACCGGTATGGATTTAGTGACAGAATTAGACTGGGATATGGCCAAAAAATAAACAGACTATTGCTGGTTAAATGCACTTGGTGTGACAGCTTCACCCTGATGTAGGCTTTAGCCAAAAAACAACCACACCATTGAGGGTTAAATGCACTTGGTGACAGGCGCAGCTTGCCCCTGATTTAGTATATGGCCAAAAAATGAACAGACTATTGCTGGTTAAATGCACTTGGTGTGACAGCTTCACCCTGATGTAGGCTTTAGCCAAAAAACAACCACACCATTGAGGGTTAAATGCACTTGGTGACAGGCGCAGCTTGCCCCTGATTTTGTATATGGCCAAAAAATGAACAGACTATTGCTGGTTAAATGCACTTGGTGTGACAGCTTCACCCTGATGTAGGCTTTAGCCAAAAAACAACCACACCATTGAGGGTTAAATGCACTTGGTCGCAGCTTGTGCTGGCGCACCACAAGACACAAAATGGCCGCCGATCACCCCAGAAAAATGTGACTGACAAACGGTCTGGGCAGCCTAAAAACAGTGAGCAATTGAGGATCAGCAGCTCAATGATCCACAGCTGCAGATCGATCAGTTAATCAAGTCCTTTGGAGGAGTTAATCTGCCTAATCTCGCCCTACTGTCGCAGCCGCAACCTCTCCCTACGCTAATCAGAGCAGAGTGACGGGCGGCGCTATGTGACTCCAGCTTAAATAGAGGCTGGGTCACATGGTGCTCTGGCCAATCACAGCCATGCCAATAGTAGGCATGGCTGTGATGGCCTCTTGGGGCAAGTAGTATGACGCTTGTTGATTGGCTGCTTTGCAGCCTTTCAAAAAGCGCCAAGAAAGCGTCACAAAAGCGCGAAGAAAGCGACGAACACCGAACCCGAACCCGGACTTTTACGAAAATGTCCGGGTTCGGGTCCGTGTCACGGACACCCCAAAATTCGGTACGAACCCGAACTATACAGTTCGAGTTCGCTCATCCCTACTAACAAGTTTATCCCTCAAGTTTTTAGGGTCTCTTATGTGCGTGTAGGGGAACTAAACTCCTCCACCTCTGGAAATGACTTGTGAAGTCAGGGCCCAAACTATTTTCTTCTAGGATGATGTCCAACAAGGTCATTCAAAATTCCTGTTCTGATGGATTGAGGTCAGATTCAGTCATCAATAGATCTGCCACGGTTCTCACACCCCTTTGATGTTCATTGGAGCTATTGACATCTAGTGTTAGTAGTAGGTAATCACAGGTAAGTTTTTTTTTGCATAAGAAGTCGTCAGTGTCGAGCACCTCACAAGAAGTGTAAGTATGTTGTCCAAGTGTATTGCTAGGATGGATTTTGTAGAGGCTACTATGGGTCATCCAGGAGGATTGCGTACCTATTTGTAAATTTTGGGCAATATATAGAAAACCAGTGTTTTTGGATTCGATTTAGTGGGAAAATTAACAGTTTGTGTGTCCATCATACCTCTCCGGTTAAACTCTCGTAGTCTCCTCTCAATCCTCCCTGCTATTCGCAAAACTGGATTACCGGTTAGCTTCTGATATGTGATAGAATCAGACAATTGACGTGTAATCTCTGCCAAGTCCATTGACTTGTCCATTACAACAATCGTCCCGCCTTTATCAGGTAATTATAATGTCTTTAGAACGTTGTAGATTATCCAGTGACATTCTCTTTTCTGATGTGACATCAGAGGAATGTCTTAAATTACATTGTTTAAATTCAGCCATCACCTTGTGTACTTCACGATTCATCAGAGAAATGTACAACTCAACTAGGTGATTGTTTTTTGGGGGCATAAAGCAGCTTTTATTAAACAGTCCCAAATTGCAGATAGGCAGGGGGTCCCGTATGGATTTATGAGATATATCCTCCTCAGGATGTTCGAGATGTTATATATATATATATCTCTAATGTACATTGGATGTCTTATATGTATAATTAATTTGCACCATTTTCCCCCTTGTGGTATCTCTCTTCTCAAGTGTGGCTTAAGCTGTCCACTGGCACCAATACTTACCTCTGTGGAGCACAGGTGTCATTTCCTCATCTGTGATAGTTTCTGTCATCGTCACCACGATCTATGCCTTTGGAAACATTCACTTATGATGTCGAGCACATAACACTTTGGCCAAGCTGACCTTACCTAATAAATTTCTACAGATTGCCAGCTACGAAATCCAGACACAGGATTATGATGCATTCACAAAATGACTAATATCCTTGGAATTACATAGTAGCATACTTTAGATGTAACCATATCCCACATAAGTTACTTTTCAATCTCCAACCCACACTGTTTAAAGAAGCACTCCCACAAAAATTCTTTCACTTGTTAGAAAAGTACATGAAGTAAACTGTAGTGTGTTGTGCTTTTTATAAGTTTAAACAGTTATATCTACTTATTTTAGTTATAATGGGTATTCATTGCCTTTAAGAGCAATGTTGATTTATATTCACTGTTTTGTATGAAGTTTCATGTAGGCCAAAGTAAGTCCATGAGAAGATTACTGTGCCGTTCAAAAGCTAGTGTTATTGTAACAATATATTATACATTTAGAAAGTTAGAAGATACACCGCACCTGCAGATTCTGAGGCTTCATTGTTTTTCCTATCTGAACATGAATTCCACAGTGTGAGAATGGTCTAGATGTTCCTCAAAGTATGTATTCATGTATCAAAGTTGTTCCCTCAGCCCTGAGACAAGGTCTCCAGATGTCAGAGGTGTGAAGTATTGAAAATATCAGGCATGTATGAGTTAACCCTTAATGGTATGATGCTTATTGCTTATACAACAGTGCCACCTAGATATGAGCAGTTAATACTACATCAGTAGCAAAAGTGCCTTCTGGGTAGTATTATGACGTCATGCTCCTTATCAATGCACACACCCATCCAACAATGATTGGAAAGTTCCAAAATCGGAGGGCGTGTTCATCTGATAAGTTTTGGGTTAAGAAACCAGTTACCAGAAAAAAAAAGAGAAAAAAAAAAAAGAAAGAGAAAACAAACATTTGGATTATAGATATCGGGAGAATAATTTGGATTATGGGGAAAAACTCTTGAGAGCTGGCTGCCCCAAGACTCTGCACATCACTTGACCCTCGGGTAATGTAAAAAAAAAAAATTATGTAGTATTGATCTAAATAAATTGGCTTGATACTTAGCCAGATACCCGCTTATTTGCGGACGTGTAACGTTAGTTGCTACATCAGTATTTTCTCTGATTTCAGTTACGATGCATATAACTGAAAAAAGGGGATAATATTGGAGAAGCTCTTTGTTGGGAATCTTTGTATTCCCTAATTTGATATCAAGCCAATAATTTATAAGTTTTGTTGCAATACTACCATTATCTGAAGATTGGTCATCATTTTGGGCAGAGCAAGGGCTCGTATCTGTCATCTTCTTGATTGAGTTTTCTGCATAATCCATTGATTGTATATCTCTCACAAATTTAAAGCTGTATTGCATAATATTCTTGTGTTGGTTGAGTAGTGTTTTGTTGGTATCATATAGTGGTGAATTCTGGGTACTGCATATCATTGTATATTATTGAAATTTATGTTGATTAATTTTTGATTGTATTTTAAACTATTGTATAATAAACCATTTATATTTTTGCATAGACGCTTGTACCCTGTTTTACTGATTGCACAAAATAATCAGGTTCTCGATTGCACTCTTTTTGAGATGTTTATGTCCATCTCACGGGTCAATATAGTTTGCATAATTTTTCTTTTGACCAGATAATTTTTAAAAAATATTTATATAAAGCATTTGCTAAGGTAATCTTCTTACCGGTGATTGTATTTCTAGGTTATCCCCTCCTTTCTGATCCTCAGCTGTGTCATGTGACCAACACTTTGACACTCCAAATAACAGCATCTTATATGCAGACAAGAAGCCAGTTTATGTATACCTATGGGAGCCTTAAAGGGGTATTCCCATCACAGACAATGGGGGCATATCACTAGGATATGCCCCCATTGCCTGATAGGTGCGGGTCCCACCTCTGCACCTATGCAGAGAACAGAGCAGGGAGAGTGATGACTGGAGGAACCAGGGTTTCCCCGGGTCCAGCCACCGCCAAGCGCTCTCCCCATACAAGTGAATGTGAGTGCGGGTCCCCATAGTCTGTGAAGGGAATACCCCTTTAATGTCAGTATCATAGGAATGAATACAGAAGTAACTGACTTCCTGTCTTGTGTCAGTTTGACAGGCAGAGTATTGGTCACATGACACAACTAAGGATCTGAAGGAAGGTTATAACTCACAAATACAGTCACTGGTAACAAGATTACCTTCGCTACAATTTACATCATGGAACTTTCTAACAGGTCAGAAAATAAAACTTTTTGTGAAAGTGCTTCTTTAAGGATAATTCTGAGTACTGTAAGAAGCTTGAATGCATTTTAAATAAGTGCTCCTTTGATCTAATGATATTAACAATTGAACAACTGCAGTCCTCTATTACTAAAGTCGTTGCCCAGGCACAAGCCATTAAAAGGAGTGGGCTCAGCATGTATGTGGAGCCTGCGTTCCCTGAATTTAATGAAGGCCAGTATGGTACCAGTTGAGGTAGTATTTAGTGTAGGTTCCTGTCCTAAAGAGATCGCCTTGTCGTTGGCGGACAGGCACAAATGATTTTGTACAAAATGTATTTGCCAAGAATTTATAGCGTGACATTAGCGTTGGCACATTTTCTATGGTGAGTATGGCACTATATTTGCTTGATTACTTGTGTTTGCAGAGTGCTGTTGCATTGTGTTTGTTTTTGCCTTCAGGCATGGCAACGTGCACCTGAACATTGGGATGTGCTGACTAACTCCAGTTTCTTCTTTGCAACAAGCTATTGAAATGCAACTCCACTATGAGAAAAATGAACCAAGACCAGTGAAATGATCAAGAAGAATCTACAAAAATGCAGAAATTTTTTAAGGGACACTAAAGATTATTGTCTAGACCGAGTATACAAATGGCAGGATTTGCAATCTTCATCCAGGGGAGGCAGACAATGCAGGCCGTTTTTGCATGAACAGACATCATCCAGCCCTGGAAGCGATTCCTCAATTTATTACAGGAAAACTTATTTTTTAGGACCACCCAGGGGGAGGCCCTTCAAGAAACCTACACGGCGGGGGGGGGAGATCGACATCGGAAGAGACAAACACATCCAGACTGGATCACAGGTAATGCCGAAAATTTAGTACTTAATATTTCTTCTGTATTTGTCTCCTGCTGAGCTCTCGCTGTTGCACAAAAGTCTTTTCTTCTGCCCCTCTTCCTTATTGGATACCTTTGTGTTGCAACAGGTTTCAGCTGTTTTACCGCTCTATAAGACTGAAAGCCCATTTTCATAACACACCAGGTATCCCTGAGGAGGATATGTCTCATAAATCCATATGGAACCCTTTGCCTATCTGCAATTTGGGACTGTTTAATAAAAGCTACTTTATGCCTCCACAAAACAATCACCCAGTTGAGATGTACATTTCTCTGGCGAACTGTGACGTACACAAGGTGATGGCTGAATTATGAGGTAATTTGAGACATTCTTCTAATGCCACACCAGAAGAGAGAATGTCACTGGATGATCTACAACCTTCTAAAGACATAATCAAAGTCGCCGCTAAAGGCAGGGTGATTGTTGTTATGGACAAGGCAATGTACTTGGCAGAGATTACACGTCAATTGTCTGAATCTATCACATATCAGAAGCTAACCGCATATAATGGGGAGGATGGAGAGGAGAATATGAGAGTTCAACCAGAGAGGTATCACTGACCAAAAAACTGCTAAATTTAATCCCATAACACCAGTTTTCTGTGACATGCCCCAAATTCACAAAACAGTCCTCCTGAACGACCCATAGAGGCCTCTACAAAGCCACTAGCAATATACTTGGACAACATACCTTGTGAAGCTCTCTCAGTCCTTCTTGCTTGACACTGGCGACTTCTTATGCAAACTAAAAAACTTACCTGTGGTACCCAGTGATTACCTACTACTAACACTAAATGACAATAGCTTACACACCTCCACTGAACACCACGGGGGGTTGAGAGCCGTGGAAGATCTATTGATAGCTGAATGTGATCTCAGTCCATCAAAACAGCAATTTTGTAAGGCCTTGTTGAACATCATCCTAGAAGAAAAGTACTTTCTTTTGTACTTTCTTTTGCACGCCTTCTTTTCCAAGAGCATGAAAGCATCTGGATGTGCTTCATAGATAAAAAAATTATATCTTTGGAGGTGACCAGAGTCTACAATTTATCAATTCTTCCTGTTTTTAAACATGGTATATCCTGAGTTAAAATTTACACTACATATGAGCAAAGAGCAAGTTAGCTTTCTTGACACTAAGATCATAAGGGACTCTACAGAAGGTTTACGCATGGATCTATACACAAAGTCACCCGATTGCAATATTCTCCTATACTAATACTAGTTCCATTCAAGAGCAACTGCAATCACAATTCTTCATAGTCAACCGCATTGTGTTTAATTAAACCACTAGGGACAATAGATAAGAGAAGATGAGAAAGAAATTTTCTGCACAAGGTTGTCTGACCGCACTATTGAATTTAAGTCAATTTGATTGATTGAGGACTCCCCAAGACTCCCACACCTGCTAGCCTGTGTCACTACATACCATCCTCTCCTTCCCCCAAAAAATAATGCACTTTGAAAACACTGGCCCTTACTTCACAAGTCATTTCCATGGGTGGAGGAGTTTAGTTCCCTCCACTCACATGAGTATAAGAGACCTAACAACTTGAGGGATAAACTTGTCAGAGCAGATGCTGGTGGTCTTACTAGGCAACCAACCCAACTTTTTCTCCAAAGTCCTAAAACTCCTCTTCACCTGTGATTCCACATTTGTTTTATATGTGCTTAAGTGTCCTTTTGGTCTCATCTGTGTCAGGGGAACTACCAGATATCCCAACGTATATCTACAATTAGATGCCATAATCGGCTATTACCCATACCAGCCCATTTTGATCAATTCAAACATCACATATCACAATTGAGGTTCTAAGTGATAGACCATGTTCCACCTCTAAAATGGGTTGGTAATAGAAAGACCTTAATGAGACACTGGTTGGATGCTTTAGCGCCAAAGGGTCTAAACAGAGAATGTGACTTTAAAGGATTTCTCTCACTTCAGCAGATGGCATTTATCATGTAGAGAAAGTTAATACAAGGCACTTACTAATATATTGTGATTCTCCATATTGCCTCCTTTTCTGGCTAAATTTATTTTTCCATCACATTATAGACCATGGTTATGGCCACCCTGCAATCCATCAGTGGTTGTCGTGCTTTCAGTTAATCCTTTTTAACCCTTGTGTATTTAGTTCCTGCATAATCCATTGCTTTAACCAATTCCACACTAGGCCATTTACCCCCTTCCTGACGAGGCCTCATTTTGCAAATTTGACCTGTGTCACTTTATGTAGTAATAACTTTGGAATGCTTTTACTTATCCAAGCCATTTTGAGATTATTTTTTCATGATACATTGTATGTCATGTTAATGGTAAATTTGAGTCAACATGTTTTACCTTTATTTAATTATTTTAAAAAAATCCCAAATTTACAAACAATTTGGAAAAATTCACTATTTTCTACATTAGAATCTCTCTGCTATTAAGACAGATAGTGATACCTCATAAAATACTTATTAATTAACATTTACCATATGTCTACTTTATGTTGCCATCATTTTGGTAATGTTTTTTTATTTTTTAGGACGTTAGAAGGTTTAGAATTTTAGAAGCATTTTTTTAAAATTTCCACCAAAAATTCCAAAGTCAACTTTTTTAAGGACCAATTCAGTTCTGAAGTCACTTTGAGGAGCGGACATAATAGAAACCACATATAAATACGTTTTAGAAACAATACCTCTCAAACTATTCAAAACTGGAATAAAAATTTAAATTTTTTTTGTTGCAGATTTTCCATTTTAATCTGTTTTCCTGTAACACATCAAGTGTGAACAGCAAAACAAACCTCAATATTTATTACCCTGATTCTGCAGTTTACATAAATACCCCACATATGGTCATAAACCGATGTATGGGCACACGACAGGGCTCAGAAGGCAAGAAGCACAATATTGTAGTTGGAGGGCAGATGTTGCTGGAATGGTCTTGGAATGGGTGCCATGTTGCATTTGAAGAGACCCTGAGGTAACCCTACAGTTAAAACCCCCAAAAAGTTACCTCATTTTGGAAACTACACCACCCAAGGTATTTTTAAGGTGAGCACTTTGACCTAACAGTCATTTCATAGAATTTATAACACTTTGCTGTGAAAATGAAAAATTACTTTTTCTTTTACAAGAAAATGGTGCTTCAGGCCCAAACTTTCGCAACACGCAGAAAACACATCTGTTTATAACATTTTACCAAAAAGTGGCCAATGTAAGGAGACAGGCACCTCTCCATCTATTTCAGCCACTTTCCTGGTGGAAAAGGGGATAGATGGGGGTCCAAGAGATTATCATGTAGCTATTCCATACATTTCTGGGATTGTAATACTTTTGAACCACACTGTCCTCTATTTGTTATTGCCACATTAACTATATTCTTGTAAAAGGCAGAGGACCTCTTTAAAGAAAATCTGGATAAATGGGAGATCAGCTCAAAGTTAGGAAAAAACTTTTTTTTTGGCCTGAAAATACAATATAATAATCTATAATAATAGATGTCATAAAAACAGATGCCAGCCTAGTGGTCGATCCCAGCCCAAAGGTCCCATACACAGATCTTGTAAACATCATATGGTAGGTGGGTGGCCTTGTTACAATCTCACTGGAGCCCGGGAGCTTTAGGTGACACCTCGGGTGCACATATTTCTGTCTTGCTTTATATTTTTTCCACAATAATTCTTTTTTAGGAAACACAAAGAATATTTGGAGCCACAATACATCAGATTTCCTGTTTCAGTTTGTATTTTGTATATTTCTGTGCTCCATAGGTCAGACATATTTATATCCAGTAAGCAGCCTACTCTTGTAAGAAACACAGGAGACTTTCAGTATATTAGATGCCAAATTCATGCTGTAAGTGGAGTCATATTAATTCTTCATGACATGAAGCTTTAAAATGTTATTATGTTCCTGGGTGAGGCGCCTGCGTAATAAAGCGTTCACATAACGGAATCAATCTACATGATGAGAACAAAATGTCCAGATTCATATTTTCACGGTGCCTGAGACTTATCTCAGATTTATCAGGAGAGGAGTTTGAAAGTCAGTTTTGCTGAAGTCTGTGTTGTCATAATTTGTGCCTTATTTATCAAATGTCAAATAATGTTTGGTAAATTTGTTGCATCTTTAAAATCTATGGACCTTCAGGGCAAGTTTTTCATGTTTGCATTTTACTCATTTGGGGCTGAAATCTTTTTTTTTTTCATTTTGATTTTTTATCAGCTGACGGCTCATGTGAAGCCTTGTCTTTGATCTCCCAACCTAATAAACACCCATTTAGGCTATATTCTCATCAGTTTGATTTGGGTACATTCACAGTTGCAGTTGCCAGATTCGACAAGCTGTTCTGGCAGGGAACAGCCTATCAGAGATTGCTGGATTTTACTCTTCACTGCCAGATCCCCATTGATTGCATGCAGCATTTTTTGACTGGCCGACAGCCGGCATTTATACATTATATTTGGGTGTAAATACCCTCAAATTAAAGCTGACAGTCTGCAGTTAAAGCACATCTTGTTCATTTCATTTCAAATTCATTGTAGTGGTGTAAAGAGCCAAAAATGTTAGAATTGTGTTGATGTCCCAATATTTATGGACCCGACTGTATAATAAGTTTTTAGCCATAATATATTTACACATATTATTATATATTTAGAATATATAATATATTATAATATATGTAAATATATTATGGCTAAAACATCAGTAGTAGTTTCCAACATATTGCGCATTCATGTATATCAGAAGTATGATTATATATACAGTCCTGATCAAAAGTTTAAGACCACTTGAAAAATGGCAAAAAATCATATTTTACATTGTTGGATCTTAACAAGGTTCCAAGTAGAGCTTCAACATGCAACAAGAAGAAATGAGAGTCATACGAAACATTTTTTGAACATTCAATTAATTGAAAATAACGGTTTAATAACGATTAAACTGAAACATGTTTTTCAGCTGATCCAAAGTTTAGGACCACATGCCTTTAAAAGGCCAAATCTGTGCAAAGATGTGGATTCATTGTCATTTTCTGTCAGGTAGTCACACGTGATGGCAAAGGCAAAAAAACTCTCCCTTTTTGAACGTGGTCAGGTTGTTGAACTGCATAAGCAGGGTCTCTCACAGCGCGCCATCGCTGCTGAGGTGGGACCAGGGGCTGACTGGCAACTTTTGGCCCAGGGGGCAAGTAACACCCAGAGGCCCACTGAGCCCCCCTCCTGCTTTCCCATTTCCCCTGCCTCCTCCTGCCCCCCCCCCCCCCCCCCTCCTTGCCACTTTCGTCAGCCATGTAAATTCCAACACAGGAAAACAAAATAAACTAGGAATGCTCCGATATATCGGTCGCCGAAACATATCAGCCGAAAATGGAATTTTTGGTATAATGCCGAAAGTGTCATTTTCTGGCTGATACAGTGTTGCATCCGTGTATTCTCTCCTCCCCGCTGGGCGCTGCTCTGTGTCCCCCCCACCATGACACTTGATGACTTTTGCAGAAGAAACTGTATATTGTGGGGCACAGTGTAGGCTATATGTGTATAAAAAACATATTTCATATGAAAACTTACAATTACTTGGCTTGGCCCTTGGGGATCTCAGACACTTCCACACTTTGGCCGGGGGTTTGGCGGAGCTGATGTGTTTTATCCTAATGAGAAAAATTTCATAATAAGGATTTGGAGAAGAGGCAGAGGGATAGCAGAGCAGGGAGAGGCTGGTGCTGCTACTAGGGGGCTCAGACCATGGGGGAGTAATAAAGCCCACCATAATGCCCCCCCCCCCCCCAGTAGAAATAATTCTCCTTATAATAGTGCAAAAAATACCCCCTTGTAATGTCCCCAATTGAGCTAATGTCCCCATAGTGCCCCCTATAATGTGCCAGTAGCCAATAGCCCCCCTATAATGTGCCAGTAGCTATAGGCCCCCCTATAATGTGCCAGTAGCCATAGGCCCCCCATATAATGTGCCAATAGCCATAGGCCCCCCATATAATGTGCCAGTAGCCAGATAGTGCCCTCCTATAATGTGCCAGTAGCCATAGGCCCCCCTATAATGTGCCAGTAGCCATAGGCCCCCCTATAATGTGCCAGTAGCCATAGGCCCCCCTATAATGTGCCAGTAGCCATAGGCCCCCCATAATGTGCCAGTAGCCATAGGCCCCCCTATAATGTGCCAGTAGCCATAGCCCCCCATTTAATGTGCCAGTAGCCACAGGCCCCCCTATAATGTGCCAGTAGCCATAGCCCCCTATTTAATGTGCCAGTAGCCATAGCCCCCCATACAATGTGCCAGTAGCCATAGGCCCAGCACTATAATGTGCCAGTAGTCAGATAGTGCCCCCCTATAATGTGCCAGTAGCCATAGGCCCCCTATAATGTGCCAGTAGCCAGATAGTGCCCCCTATAATGTGCCAGTAGCCATAGGCCCCCCTATAATGTGCCAGTAGCCATAGGCCCCCCTATAATGTGCCAGTAGCCATAGCCCCCCCCTATAATGTGCCAGTAGCCAGATAGGGCCCCCCTATAAAGTGCCAGTAGCCAGATAGGGCCCCCCTATAATGTGCCAGTAGCCAGATAGGAACCCCCCCCTATAATGTGCCAGTAGCCAGATAGGACCCCCCCCCCATAATGTGCCAGTAGCCAGATAGGAACCCCCCCCCCCCCTATAATGTGCCAGTAGCCAGATAGGAACCCCCCCTATAATGTGCCAGTAGCCAGATAGGAACCCCCCCTATAATGTGCCAGTAGCCAGATAGGAACCCCCCCTATAATGTGCCAGTAGCCAGATAGGAACCCCCCCCCCTTTATAATGTGCCAGTAGCCAGATAGGAACCCCCCCTATAATGTGCCAGTAGCCAGATAGGAACCCCCCCTATAATGTGTCAGTAGCCAGATAGGGGCCCTATCAGTGACAGAAAAATTAATAAATAGTCAGTCAGACTTATACTTACCTCCTCGAGCACCTTCACTGAATCGCCCCCATCCCGCCTCCAGTGCTGCTGATGTCTTTACGGCAGCGCAGCGGCTTAGTCAGGGAGCGCGATGATGTCATCGCGCCGCCTGCGCCGGTCCGGCGGCCTCTCTGATAGGCTGCCGGCAGCACACCTCCCTTTCTCCCTCCGCAGTCCGGAGCCGCAGGTAAATTAGTAACAGCGGCGGCGGAGGCAGTGCGCTTAGTGACAGTCTGATTCCGGCCTGGCCAGCCGGGACAGTGAGGCAACAGAGAGGCCCAGGGGGCAATTGCCCCCCTGCCCCCCGGCCCAGTCCGCCCCTGGGTGGGACGCAGTAAGACAGTCATTTGGAATTTCTTAAATGGTCCTGAGGGTTATGGAACAAAAAAGTCAAGTGGAAGACCCCAAAAAATTTCATCAGCATTGAACCGGAGGATCCAATTGGCTGTCCGTCAAGACACTGGACGATCCTCGACCCAAATTAAGGCCCTTACTGGTGCTGACTGCAGCCCCATAACCATCAGACGGCATCTGTCTCCTTGAATGCCACAGAACTGCTCGTTTGGACCTTTCAAGAGAGCACCAAACATGGGACATTCAAAGGTGGAAATTTAACTTTGATGGTCCTGATGGTTTCCAACGTTACTGGCATGACAAGCAGATCCCCTCTGAGATGTTTTCTACGCGCCACAGTGGAGGGGGCGCCATAATGGTCTGGGGTGCTTTTTTCTTCAGTGGAACTTCAGGAAGTGCAGGGGCGTCAAACGGCCGCTGGCTATGTCCAGATGTTGCAGAGAGCATTCCTCATGACTGAGGGCCCTCGTCAGTGTGGTAACAACTGGGTTTTTCAACAGGACAACGCTTCAGTACACAATGCCCGCAGGACAAGGGACTTCTTCCAGGAGAATAACATCACTCTTTTGGCCCATCCTGCGTGTTCCCCTGATCAAAATCCTATTGAAAACCTTTGAGGATGGATGGCAAGGGAAGTTTACAAAAATGGACAACAGTTCCAGACAGTAGATGGCCTTCGTGTGGCCGTCTTCACTACTTGGAGAAATGTTCCCACTCACCTCATGGAAACGCTTGCATCAAGCATGCCGAAATGAATTTTTAAAGTGATAAACAATAACGGCAGAGCTACTCATTACTGAGTTCATGTTTGGAAGTTGGATTTCTGTATTGGGGGGATTTAGTTTTTTTGGGGAGGTGTGGTCCTAAACTTTTGATCAGCTGAAAAACAGCCTGTTTCAGTTTATTCGTTGTTTTCATTAAATTGAATGCTCAAAAAAGTTTTGTCTCACTCCAATTTCTTCTTGTTGCATGTTGAAGCTCTACTTGGAACCTTGTTAAGATCCAGCCATGCTAAATATGATATTTTGCCATTTTTCAAGTGGTCTTAAACTTTTGATTAGGACTGTATATAAAAATATATATATATATATATATGTTTAGTATTTACACATTCATTTTGTGCCATACATTTTTTACAGTTATTAAAAAAAATATAAAATATATAAATCTAATTGAACCTGATGGGATTTGAACTCAGTTTCTGCATCATAGCCCAGAACTTTAACCACTCTATATAGCTGCATAGCCAGTCCCAAAAATATATATATATGAGACTTCTACTGTATAGGTCTCAGTAGAAGTACAGTACAGTAGAAGTCTTTTTTTTTTTTTTTTTATAAAGTAACTGGCTATGCAGCTATTATAGTTGATTGGTTAAGTGCCTTGCCTCTAATGCAGAAGGTTGTGAGTTTTAATCCCGGCAGAAACTTTTCAGAAATACAGGCTAAATAAGATTTAAATACACTGGGGTGTCCCCAAGCATTGACTCCATATATGGACATAGCTATATATGGAGTCAGAGCAGGGACTCCTAAGCCGCGGACTCACACTGAGGGATTCCCACACTGTACAGTGATATTCTGCATAGAAATAGAGGCTAAATTAGATTTAAATATACTGGCTCGAGCACACGTGGTGTTTGGCCGAACTCCGCAATGTGCCGACTGGTGTTCGGCCGAGCATGCTCGCTCAACATTAGCAGGCGCTGTATAGCTTGGAGTTGCATGGAAAAATCAAACTATTAAATCTGGTCATTTTATGCTATATGGAAACAAACAAAAGGCTATCAGTACACTCATCATCCACCCGGATACAGAGACTTTCAACCCATCCTGATACTAGGACGTTTGTCCATTCACTCTGCCACATCGTCTCTGCTAATCATCTATGTTACAACTCCAACCCACGTGGGATGCCACATGAGACGCCGGGATAATCAAAATTTTAGAACAGACACGGAGGCTTCGTATTGCTTTTCTCTTTCTTTACTAAAATATAGCAGCAAGCACACAGGAAGAGAAAAAAGTGCCCCTGTAACCTAGGCAACCAGCCACTCCCCCGGACTAGCCAGTATAAGAGTCAGCCCCAACCCATAGTCCTCCTCTTTCTTGCTGCTCACAGGAAGATAAGTACCTGATTTGTGTGCTGTTGTTTTCTGATGTGTACATGTAAAGGATTTTTTCCCACAGGGATCGCGGTTTAATTCCCTCACTTGTCGGCGTCCCCCTGTGCGTTGTTTCGCCAGGGGGATCCCTTATTTGCCTTATTCTAGCCACCTTATCGCTCCGGTAATCGCTCCCCTGTTGCGGCCGCTTCCCTGCCCCATCTTGTGCCTCGCTGCGGCTCTGGCAGTTGCGCCGGAAGTCTCGCGAGATTTCGGCCGTACGCGCCTCCCGCTGCCCCGTTCTCTCGCGTGACTTCGGCGGCCATTAGCTTCAGTCGCCTGCGACCTGCTGTGCCCTGCGGACCCTGCTCCTTGCTGTGTCAGGTTTTTTCTTAGTGAAGTGGCCACATTAGGATCCTTAATATGTCCTCCCCGGCGATTAACCCCCCTTCTCCTGGGGACACCGCTCCTCCTGCTGCCCAGCTCATTCCACCTTCTGGGGTGCCTACCGCATCTCCCCCCCACATGGATCCGGCCCCTGATGCCGCATCCTTGCTCCAGAAAGCAGTAGCGGAGGCCATTGCCTCGGCTATGGGCTCTATGTCAGCCACCATCTCTCACACTTTATCCCAGGCGCTCCGGACCCACTCCGGTGATGCGCAGGTCGCACAACTTGAGACGACCCCTGATCCCTCCCCGTCCACCTCCAGGTGCGAAGCCCAACTAGATACTCAGGCCTCCAGAACCCCTTTGACTGGTGACTCGTCTCACCCACAGGATAGCGTGCCACAGACACGCAAAAGAGCCTTACCACGCCAGGCGGAACGGGCGCGGCAGTGGAAATGCGCCAGAGCGCAATTTGAGAGCGACTCCGACTCAGAAATCGGGTCTAGTGAGGAGGCTGAGGATGAGTACGTTTTTGACTCCGGGGACGCCACAGACACTGAGGGCCCGGGTCCGTCGGATCCCTCGCCCCTAACCGCACGACCTTCTGGCGCTTCATCCACCCTTCCGGTTGCTCAGGAAGGTGCGCTTCTAGACCCCTATGGGGATCCGCTTTTTGACCCTGACGCTTTACACCACCCCAGGTCGGCGGAATGGCTCCCTGCAGACCATGTTTCCAGTTACCTGGAAAATTGGGTCCGTCGCCCGCTTAGCAAAGCGGCGCGTAATAAACTAAAAGCTGAATGCCCCAGGCCCATCGTCCCTAATAAGGTGTGTGACACCCCCACCGTTGACCCCAAGATGACGCAGTTTCTTGCGAAACTTGGCTGGAATCCGCGTAAAGGACTGGATTCTGCGTTGAAGGCCTGTCAGGACAAGCTGCTTGACATTTTTGGACCCCTGGCTAAGTTATTTGACTTGGCGGAGTCCGCGCGGGCCGAGAATAGGCAGGTGGACCCGGAAGACCTCCGAGGTTGGGTGCAGCGGGCGATATGTATTGCGGGTAGTGTCAATACCTCGCTCTCCATAGAGAGGCGCAAGGCCATACTCTTTAAAATTGAGCCCAAATTGGCGAATCTCGCCCTAACTGAACCGGGCAAAGACGCCCAGGGCCTCTTATTTGGAGACTCTTTTATAAAAGACCTGGGTCGTTATGTGGGTGCCTTCACAGCCTTAGATAAGGCGCAGTCCTCCATGAGGAAGGTGTTTCAGGGACGGGTCTCTTCCAGGGCCGGCAGTGTCAGGGGCCGCCTGTCCGGCCGTTCGTCCTATCAGGCCCGTACCGGGGGCCGAGGCTCCTTCTCCCAGCCAACGGGTTACCAAGGTTCCTCCTACCAGGACTCGCGCCAACCAACCCCGTTCTTCCCCTCCCGTGGAAGACCTTGGCGCTCCAGAAGTTTCAGGGGCACTCCCGGATCAAGACGTCCGTATGGTAAGACTGCCGCTTCCTCGTGTTTCTTTCAATCCACCTGTAGGGGGCAGACTCCATCATTTTTTCCCTGCTTGGCAAGCCATTACATCGGACAGCTGGGTCCTGTCAACAGTCTTGGGCTTCCAGATAGAATTGATCTCCTCCCCGGACCGCATCCCGCACCCCCATCCGCTAAGTCTTTCCGCGACGGACCGCGCCTTGGTCCAAGAAGAGCTCTCTACCCTTTCAACGAAAGGAGCCGTGGAACCTGCGCTCGCCTCCTCCCCAGGAGTGGTAAGCAATATCTTTCTGGTCGAGAAAAAGGGAGGTCAGATGCGTCCGGTTATCAACCTCCGAGCCCTGAACACTCTGGTGCGCTACAGGCATTTCAAAATGGAGGGCATCCACCTCCTGAGGGACCTTCTTCTGCCTGGGGGATTGGATGGTCAAGCTGGACCTCCAAGACGCGTATCTTACGGTCCCGGTTGCGCCCCTCTCCCGAGACCTTCTCAGGTTTCTCTGGAACGGGGAGACCTGGCGCTTTACTTGTCTGCCCTTTGGTCTCTCCTCCGCCCCTTGGGGCTTTACCAAACTCCTGCGACTGGTTGTGGCTTGGCTTCGGGCCAGGGGTGTCCGTCTCATTGTGTATTTGGACGACATCCTGCTAATGGCCCGGAGCAGGAGCCTGCTCCTGTCTCACCTTCGTTGGGCGACAGATCTTCTTTCACAACTGGGGTTTCTGATCAATTGGGAGAAGTCTTGCCTGGTACCGTCCAGACGCATGGAGTTCCTGGGGTTCCTGGTGGATTCGGAATCCGAATCTCTCAGCCTCCCGGTCCAGAAGGTGCGAGCCATTCGCAAGGAGTTGCAACGTACCTTGCGGCGCCCTCAGGTTTCCCTGCGGCAGTTAGCCCGCATAATTGGTCTCCTTTCTGCATCCATACAGGCGGTTTTTCCCGCACCCCTCCACTATCGGGCTCTTCAACGCTTGAAGATCGCCCACCTCCGGGGGGGTGCCTCCTATGCGGATGTCATCTCGTTGGATGTCGAGACTCGAGACGAGCTTTCCTGGTGGATCCACAACCTGTCGGCCTGGAACGGCAGGGCCATTTTCGGGTCTCGCCCGGAGTTCACTGTGGACTCCGATGCCAGCCTTCTCGGTTGGGGTGCCCACTGCGAGGGGGTGTCCACGGGGGGTCTTTGGTCCCTGGAGGAATCCAGCCTCCATATCAATGCCCTGGAGTTGCTAGCCGGGTCCTTTGCGATCCGGAGTTTCACGTGCAACAAAGTGAATGTTTGCATTCGCCTACGGATGGACAACGTGTCCGCCGTGAGGTATGTCAATCACCTGGGCGGCACTCGTTCCGCTTTGCTAGCGCGTTTGGCGAAAGATTTTTGGAACTACTGTTTCTCCAAGAATCTGGTGGTCCGGGCGGACTACCTTCCGGGCCTCCACAACACCGAGGCGGATTGGAGCTCTCGTCATTGGGCGGACTCCAGCGATTGGAAGCTCAACGTGGAGGTTTTCTGCGGTATCTGCTCTCTCTGGGGTTCCCCGTCTATCGACCTTTTTGCGTCTCGGCTCAATGCCCAGCTCCCGCGTTTCTTCAGCTGGAGGCCGGATCCTGCGGCGGAGGCCGTAGATGCGCTTCTCCAGGACTGGTCCAGCGGGTTCCTGTATGCCTTTCCCCCTTTCGCGCTCATTCCCAGAGTTCTCCTTCAGGTCAGGCACCAGTCGGCCGAACTGGTGTTGGTAACCCCGCTTTGGAGGTCTCAGGCGTGGTTCCCTCAGCTCCTCGAGCTGACGGTGGATGTTCCCAGGTTGTTGCCAGCCCTTCCAGATCTGCTGTTGGACCCCCTCGGTCAACTTCACCCGCTTCTGACGGAGGGTTCCCTGTCTCTGCTGGCCTGGAGGATCTCTGGATCTCCGGTGACCTCCAGGGTCTTCCGGGCTCGACTAGACGCCTACTGGCCAACGCTTGGGCCCCTGGCACTAGACGTGCATATCGTTCCGCCTGGAAGTCTTGGGCTGGTTGGTGCGTGGGAAGGGACGTGGATCCCATATCAGCACCTGTGTCAGCCGTCCTTAATTTCTTGACGGCCTTGTTTGAGGAGGGCCGGGCTTATCGGACCATCAACGTTTATCGGTCTGCCATTTCCTCTTCCCACCAGGGGGTCGGGGGTCGCCCGGTCGGGCAACATCCTCTTGTGTGCCGGCTTTTGAAGGGCGCGCGACTGTCTCGTCCCCCTAAGCCGAAGTATTCTTCTACCTGGGACGTGTCATTGGTATTGTCACTCTTCTCGTCCTGGCCTTCTAACTCGGAGCTTTCCTTGCGCCACCTTTCGGCCAAACTGGTCTCCCTACTGTGCTTGGTGTCTTGCAGACGGGTTTCCGACGTTCAGGCTCTGGATTTTTCGGCTCGGTCCTTTACGCCCGAGGGGGTGTCCTTTTCGGTTTCTAGGCGCACGAAATCCTCCTCTCGTACTATCTCTTACCCGGCGTTTGCGGCCCGGCCTGACTTGTGTCCGGTTGCTTGTCTCCGCGAGTACGAGGTTAGAACTCTAGCCCATCGCTCTTCTGCCTATCCGAATCTTTTTCTGGCCTGTCGCGCCCCCTTTGCCCCTGTTTCTTCCACCACTTTGGCTCGTTGGGTCAAATGGGTGCTTTCGCTTGCGGGGGTGGACACTTCCACCTTCTCGGCTCATTCCACGCGCAGCGCTTCGGCCACGGCGATGTTGACCTCTGGGGCTCGGTTACAGGATATCCTTAGGGCGGCTGATTGGTCGCGGGAATCTACTTTCCGGGACTTCTATTTCCGCCCGTCTCCTCATGTTTTTTCTGCGGTGGTCATGCAGCTTTGAACTTGCAATACGAAGCCTCCGTGTCTGTTCTAAAATTGTGGGATTTTACTAGTTATACGACGTAAAGTCATGATTTTAGTAAGACACGGAGGCGAGTATTGCCCTCCCTATATATTTTTCTGCTCCCACCCTTTTTGGGTCTTGGGTATGGTAAGTACTCCTATGTTTGTGATATATGGTTATTGCTGTCATTGTCTGTATGCCGATCACATGCCTGGTGTTTTTCTTCCTTCCATAAATGGACGGTGATGTGATTCTTTTGCTCTACCGATTGCATGCCTCAGACATTCCTTCATTGGTAGGATGGTGTCAAGTCACCGTGTTTGTGTCGTTTGCCTTAGGTTGATTCACCCGGAAGTTGCAGTTCCAGACGTACCTCCAGGATTTACAGCTCCAGTTGTTCCTTCGGTTTCGCTGTCTGGCGGTTGGCTCTTTGTTGACAAGACGCTCCAGGACTGTTCGTGTTCTAGTTGAGGCGGTCCAGGATCGGGCACGATGAGTAGAGTTTCGTTGTTCCGGATTGTTGGTTCTTCCTGTTCGTTAGGAGAAGTTACAAGAAAGAGGAGGACTATGGGTTGGGGCTGACTCTTATACCGGCTAGTCCGGGGGAGTGGCTGGTTGCCTAGGTTACAGGGGCACTTTTTTCTCTTCCTGTGTGCTTGCTGCTATATTTTAGTAAAGAAAGAGAAAAGCAATACTCGCCTCCGTGTCTTACTAAAATCATGACTTTACGTCGTATAACTAGTAAAATCCCACAATTTCCCGAACAGGGACCGGCCACAGCACGGAGGTTGTACACCTCTAACAGCGGCCGCTGTAAAGATTGTGTGAGCCTTCACCAAGGAATCACGGACACGCCTGCCGTTTGGTAAAGTACTGTAACTATGCATTCAGGATCGTAATGTAATTTTATACTATAACACAATATAATTGGCAACATCACGCTTAACTGTTGGATGAATAATCACTCTCCTTCATCTGGCCCTATTTATTAGGCTATATAACATTGATTTTCTACATCAGAGTAACGCCAGTTTTACCGGATAAGCTTAGAAGACGCCTCTATGATTTTTAAGACATGCCTCACTAACAAAATAGCAGTTTTCAAATACGTATGAATTTATGACTTTTTTCTCCATTGAGTTATATATTTTTTTTACATTTTTTATATACATGAACTTAATATCATCATTATTTATTTACCATTCATTTCTCAAGGATCTATATAGATAGGGTAGTTATAGGTATTAATTGTGTAATTCCTCATATCTCAGCCTGTAGGACCAACTAGTCAGTAGACAATATTTATTTTTATCATTTATTTATCATTTGATTATTTTTATTATAATTTGTATACATCATGATATGCTATCTATAATATTAATCATGTTCTTTTATGATCTTTAATAAATCATGTTATATATACATTTAATCGTTTGATTTGTCCATGCAACTCCAAGGTATATAGTGCCTGCCATTGGTTCAGTTTTCTACAAGGCTTCACATGAGCAGTCAAGTGAAAGAACTCAGGAGCGACGGTCTGTAAATCATAAAAAATGCTGAGAAATATTATTAAAGACTAATTGAAAAATATATATTTTTTTCAATAATAAAAAATAGCCCAAAAGGTGTCCATAGCCTTTAAGTCTAACACTTCTTGAAAAAGTTACTTCACTATCTCAGCTGATAAATGGGGTTTAAAGTGACCCTCTAGTTCAAGAAAAAAAATTCACATTAACTGGGGAACGAACAAAACACTTATTGGACTCCCCCTGTTTATTTTTACAGTTTCAATTCCTACAATTCCGTACCTCCCAACGGTACCTGGATCCGGCGGGACAGTCCCGAATTTCAGTGTCTGTCCCACGGTCCCGGTATGGGGGAGATACGTCCCGCTCTCAGGCAGCTGTCCATGCTTCCTTAAAAAGCAGAGACAGTTGCCTATAATGATTAGGCAGAGAGCCATCCACTCCCTGTTTCATCATTCCTCCCCCTAATGGCGCTCCACACTGCTGGTCTGTGCAGGGGGCGGGGATGGGAGTCATCTGTGCTCCTCCTCCCTCTACACAGACTAGCATCTCTGTGTGTATCCTGCTGCTGCTGGGGAGATCATCGGAGGAACCAGGTGAGTATGTAGAGTTTTTTTTTTAACTTCCTGTTAAGGGGGGATGGGCATTATACTGGGAGGGGTCACATAACTGGGCATATTACTATGAGGGGGCTCATATCAGGGCATAACTACTGTGAGGGGGCACATATCTGGCCATACCTACTGTGAGGGGGCACATATCTGGTCATAACTACTGTGAGGGGGGCACATATCTGGCCATAACTACTGTGAGGGGGCACATATCTGGCCATAACTACTGTGAGGGGGCACATATCTGGCCATAATTAATGTGAGGGGGCCTATATCTGGCCATAACTACTGTGAGGGGGCACATATTTGGCCATAACTATTGTGAAGGCGTATATCTGGGCATAATTACTATGTGGGGGGATTTAGGGGACTGGGTGGGATTAGGTGGATAGTTACATTTTGGGCAGAGTTAGAGGCTTGGCCTAGCACAGAATAATTTGCTCTCGTCCCTCTTCCTTCTTTTCAAAAGTTGGGAGGCATGCAATTCTCAGCCTTCTATTTTGTCATCCTATATGGCTGCAACCCTTCTCAGACTTCCTGCTACTCTCGGATTGGCCAGCATGTCTCACATGAGCAGTGCTGGCCAATCCAAGAGCAGGGCTGGACAAGCAGAAAGTGTCTTGGACTACCAAATGCACAGTGACCCTCAGGTAGTCTGAAAAGAGTTGCAGCCATGTTGGATAAGGAAGAGGCTGAAAATAAGCAGATCTGCATCGAAAAAGAAAAAAAGGAGGCCACCCAGTAAGTGTTCTGGTTGTTCCCCAGTCAATGTTAGTTTTTTTTTTTTTAATCAGAGGGTCGCTTTAAATCAGCTTGACCACTGTCCCACCCTCTTTTCAAAACTGGAGTGGTGTAATAAATGCAGTGTTGCAAAATTGTTGTGCAAATAAGCCCAAAAAGTCACAAAACCCTATTTTGTGACTTTTTTAAGCCAAAATTGTGAGCTTGATCATTTTCCATAGTCACCAACAGTCCCGAATCTGCAGACTGTACCTAATTTTCAGAGACAGTGCCTGCAAATTCGGGCTGTCCTGGGCTGACAATGGGTGTGGCTTATGTAAGATCTGCCCACCATTAGATGATCCTGTGATGTTTGGGGTATTCTTAGGCCTCTTTCACACGGGCGTCAGTTTTTTTGCCCGGATAGGAGGCGGGTGCGTTGCGGGAAAATGCGCGATTTGTAATGCGTTTTGCACTCGCGTGAGAAAAATCGTGCATGTTTGGTACCCAAACCCGAACTTCTTCACAGAAGTTCGGGCTTGGGATTGATGTTCTGAAGATTGTATTATTTTCCCTTATAACATGGTTATAAGGGAAAATAATAGCATTCTGAATATAGAATGCATAGTACAATAGCGCTGGAGGGGTTAAAAAAAATAAAAAAGTTAACTCACCTTATCCTCTTGATCGCGTAGTTCCCGGTCTCTTCTTTACTAGCTATGGGCTAAATGACCTGTGGTGACGTCAGATCACATGCTCCAATCACATGGTCCATCACCGTGGTGATGGAGCATGTGATCTGACGTCATCAAAGGTCCTTTACCTGTATTTAATGCTCACCACAGGTCCTGTTCAGCAGAGGAGACACAAGGAGATGCCGGGCTTCGCGATCAAGTGGACTAAGGTGAGTTAAATTATTTTATTTATTTTTTAACCCCTCCAGCGCTGTTTTACTATGCATTCTGTATTCAGAATGCTATTATTTTCCCTTATAACCATGCTATAAGGGAAAATAATAATGATCGGGTCTCCATCCCGATCGTTTCCTAGCAACCGTGCGTGAAAATCGCACCGCATCCGCACTTGCTTGCGGATGCTATACGATTTTAACGCACCCCATTCACTTCTATGGGGCCTGCGTCACGTGAAAATCGCACAATATAGAGCATGCTGCGATTTTCACTCAACGCACAAGTGATGCGTGAAAATCACCGCTTATGTGCACAGCCCCATAGAAATGAATGGGTCACCGCACGCATCGCACCCGCACGGAAAACTCGCCCGTGTGAAAGGGGCCTTAGTGTGGGGTCTACTTGTCCCTAATGTGTCCATCAATGTATCCATGAGACACAAATATTTCTGCCATGTAATGATGAGAATTGCTCAGTCATGACGAAGTAGACGGTAGTTTGGGAGTGCAGTCCAGGAAACACAATCCGCAGAAATCAAATTCAATTGTGAGTTAAGGCAAATTTAATATCTTTGCCTGTTCTTAGATTAAACTCAATTAAAATGGTCTGAACAATGTCTTCAGACCTCTAGAAGGTGAACTGCATAAAGACGTAGATTTAAAGGGACAAGAATTTTTGGTGCTGGTAAAGGTCTAATTTTAAAGGACATTTACAGAATACTCATGAAATGTTATGCTCCTGGATGCTTCGATATCCCACAATTCCGATTTTAGAAAAAGAGGTTGAGGGGGATATTCTGTATCTGAAATCTTGCTCAATATACATTTTAGAAAGCCTGGAGTAGTCTCAGTAAGGCTACTGTCACACTTGCGGCAGAGAGATCCGGCAAGCAATTTCGTCGCCAAAACTGCCTGCCGGATCAGGTTATCTGCCTGCAAACGGACAGCATTTGTAGACGGATCCGGATGCGGATCCGTCTTACAAATGCATTACAAGAACGGATCCATCTCTCCGTATGTCATCCAGAGAAATGGATCCGATATATATATTTTTCACATTTTTACCGGTCTGCGCAGGACGACCGGATCCGGCATTGCGATATTTTTAATGCCGGATCCGGTGCTAATACATTTCAATGCAAATTAATGCCAGATCCGGCATTCTGGCAACTGATCCGGAATTTTGGACAGAGATAATACTGCAGCATGCTGCGGTATTTCCTCCGTCCAGAACGCCGTTCAGTGACTGAACTGAAGACATCCTGATGCATCCTGAACAGATTGCTCTCCATTCAGGATGCATGGGGATATGCCTGATCAGTTCTTTTCCGGTATTGAGCTCCTAGGATGGAACTCTATGCTGGAAAATAAAAATGCTAGTGTGAAAGTACCCTAAGTCTACTTTCACACTCGCGTTTTGGCTTTCCGTTTGTGAGATCGGTTCTGGGATCTCACATGCGGTCCAAAATGGATCAGTTTGCATTATAATGTATTCTGAATGGAAAAGGATCCGCTCAGAATGCATCAGTTTGCATCAGTTCCATCGCCATTCGGCTTTGGAGACGGACAACAAAACGTCTGATGTTTAACAGCTCACTAGAGCAGGCCATTGTCCCCAGTTGCCTGAAGTCCTCCACAATTGTCCCAATTCCAAAACAGGCCGGGGTGAAGACCTTAAGTGATTATCGCCCGGTGGCTCTCACTCCCATTGCTATGAAGTGCTTTGAACAACTTGTCCTCAGGCACATGAAGAGCAAGATCTGCACCTCCATGGACCAATACCAGTTTGCTTACAGAGCACATAGGTCGGCTGAGGATGCTGTCTCACTTACCCTTCACACCGCACTGTCCCACCTGGAGCAGAGAGACAGCTATGTGCGGATGCTGTTCATTGATTAAAGCTCGGCCTTTAACACCATCCCTCCCAACAAGTTGGCAACAAAACCTAACAACTTGGGTCTCAGCTCACACCTGTGCAACTGGATACTGGATTTTCTTACAAAACTACCACAAATCGTACGCATGGGCAAGCACTTTTCTTCATCCTTAACACTAAACACTGGGGTACCGCAAGGCTGTGTGTGGAGCCCTCTCCTTTACTCCCTCTTCACAAATGACTGTAAACCTATTCACAATACCAATACCATTATAAAATGTGCAGATGACACGACCGTGATAGGCCTAATCTCCAACAATGATGAAACAGCCTATGGGAAAGAGGTTGAGAACCTAGAAAGATGGAGTAAGAACAACAACCTCATACTCAATACCAAGAAAACAAAGGAGCTAATTCTGGATTTTAGGAAGAAGAAACAAAATGGACACCATCCCATTAGCATTAATGGTGGAAACGTGGAGATAGTTCAAAGTTTCAGATTCTTGGGAGTTCATATTAGTCAGGACCTGTCATGGATAAAAAACACAACAGAAATGACCAAAAAAGGCCTTCAGAGGCTTCATTTTCTGACGAGTCTGAAGAAAGCACAACTCCCAAAACAGCTGCTTGTCAATTTTTACAGGTACACCATAAAATCTGTTATCACATACTGCATCACAGTGTGGTACTCCGGCTGCTCTTCTGAGGGCAAGAAGACCATCAAGCGCATCATCAGAATGGCTGGCAGAATCACTGGTACTCAGTTACCATCACTGGATGACATCTTCACTGCTCGCTGCAGTAACAGGGCAAAGATTATCTGCGGGGATCCAACTCACCCCGGCCACAGCCTTTTCATTCCCCTACCCTCTGGTAGGCGTCTTAGAGCCCTACATGCTCGCACCACTAGGCTGAAGAACAGCTTTTACCCCAAAGCAATCAGTCTCCTAAATGCTCAGAGATTTTTGCCCCTTTCTAGGATAGAAACTACCACAGACTGAAAGTGACTGCTGCATTCATGAACCCATAATGACCTCTTGTCTGCAGTGGTGTCTGAATCAGTGTATATATACTCATAAGCACTTACTATATATATGCTGTGAACTGTGAATAGTAATGCCTTCTAGTGCAATGTTTTGTTTTTTTCTAGTGTAATGCTTTAGTTTAAATGTCAGTTCTTGTTCCTCTGTCCATGGCATCTAGGATTGCTCCAAACAACATTTCATTGTATTGTACATTGTATTACATTGTATTGTACAGTGACAATAAAGGCATCTTATCTTATCTTATGAAACTGAGCCAAACAGATCTGTCCTGGCACACAATGTAAGGCTACTTTTACACTTGCGTTCGGAGCGGATCCGTCTGGTATTTGTACAGACGGATCCGCTCCTATAATGCAAACGATGGTATCCGTTCAGAATGGATCCGTCTGCATTATAGTTCAGAAAAAAGTCTAAGTCCAATTTGCATTGAAAGTCAATGGGGGACGGATCCGTTTGAAATTGCACCATATTGTGTCAACGTCAAACGGATCCTTCCCCATTGACTTACATTGTAAGTCTGGACGGATCCGTTTGGCTCCGCACGGCCAGTCGGGCACGAAAACGCTGCAAGCAGCGTTCGGGTGTCCGCCTGCTGAGCGGAACGGAGGCCAAACGGTGCCATACTGATGCATTCTGAGCGGATCTGCATCCACTCAGAATGCATTGGGGCTGTACGGATCCGTTCGGGGCCGCTTGTGAGAGCCTTCAAACGGAACTCACAAGCGGAACCCCGAACGCTAGTGTGAAAGTAGCCTAAGTCAATGGGGACGGATTTGTTTTCACTGACACAATCTGGCACAATAGAAAACGGATCTGTCCTCTATTGACTTTCAATGGTGTTCAAGACGGATCCGTCTTGGCTGTGTTAAAGATAATACAAACTGATCCATTCTGAACGGATGCAGACATTTGTATTATCTGAACAATGACGGATCCGCACAAAACGCCAGTGTGAAAGTAACCTAATACTGTTAGACCCAAGGGTGTAGCTAGAAGGGCTGGGATGTGTCCTGGGCGCTGAATGCCAGTGGAGATGCCAAAACGTACAGTAATTTTGGCCAGAATATTTAGATACAGGTTTAGGCCCAAGTGATGGAAAGCCTAGCTACAAGCCTGATTGGGCCTCTCAAAAGAAAAGTGCTCCCTCAGGATTCTAGGCACGTGGAAGCTTTATGGCTGAATCCCATAGGAGCAGAGGGACTTTAGGAATGAAAAGGAAATCAGTCGACCAAGTTTTTATCATATGCGCAACTACCAAAGACAACCAGCAGGACGTTACAGCACAGGTCAGCCATATAAGCTGCAGTACCCAACCTAGCCACATGTGCACGGACAGCACTGTGTCAGGTACTGCCGCGGTGGGGCCTCTGCTCTGCTGATCATCTGGTGGGGTTGGACTCACTATTCATGCTTAGTTGACTATAATAAGGATAAGCATCAATAGTAAGTAGTAAGTTTGTAGTAAAGGATGACCACATGAATAGTAATAACATAATATATTAATACTACTACTACTAATAATAATAATGATAATAATGCTAATATGCAAATAATAAACCTAGGAGGAGAACCCCATTAACCAAAAATACTCCACAAAGAATCATATGGCCAATAGACAATCTGAATTTGGAGCATTTAGCAAGAATGCAAAATGGCACCAGATCCAACAACAGCAGCTCCTTGATGGTGACAGTGGAAAATGTGCAGAACATGCGCTGCAGTGTCTCCACCAATGCTATTCACATCTGATGCTTTTGCTGAAAATAACTCAGTAAGTATGCCTACATTTAATAAACTGACATTAAATCCAGAGCAAGGGTTAGAATAACTAAAACTTCCGCCAGCCCCATTTCATTTGTGATAAATCAGAAGCAAGTCTTGAGCCAAGATGTGGCCCGTCTGTCACTCCCGGGTCATTGCAGTGAATAATGGGCTGAGCTCATGAATAACACTTTCTTATTACTCAGAAAAATGATGTCATTTCCTGCAGAACTGAATCTCCTGCAAATTCTGATTTGATGTGTAATCTCCTCTGACATCCTAGCATTGTGCTACATCTGTGGTGGTTGACAACTTGTGACACCCGCATTGACAACCTCCAGTGTCCCAGAGGGACAATACCGTTCACTACAATAGTTAAAGGGGTTTTTCAGGATTAGAAAAAACATAGCTGCTTTTTTTTTTTTTTTTTTTTTTTAAAGCCCTGCCCCTGTGCATGGGTTGTATATGGTATTGCTGCCCAGCAGTGAATGGGCTGAGCTGCAGTACTGCACACAACCTGTGGACAGGGGTGGGGCGGTTTTTGTAAGAAAGCAGCCATTGTTTTCTAGTCCCAGAGATCCCCTTTAAACGTGAATTTGGGTACATTGTGGCATCTGATCATATGTAGTACGTCACATGTTGTACCGTAAGGGTTGAGCTCAGCAACCAGTGGGCAGTGTATACCTCCACCGCCATATACATGTTTGAAGCTCTACAGATGAGAAAAAGAATTCATCTGAAATTTCATGGGCTTCTTACCCAGACCCCCCAAAAAATGCAAACAATAAATCCAGGAGGAAAACTCGGTTAATCAAACCTGTTCCACAATGAATCAGATAGCCACTCTGCAAACTGGATGCGGAGAATACTAAATAATACCAGATCCATCAACAGCAGCTTGTTGATGGTTTCAATGCCACTAAAAATGACAATGGAAAATCAGTTTAGCATGCTTTGCTGTTTTAGGGCTCATGCACCCGACCGTATGTATTTTGCAGTCCGCAAAATAATGATCCGCAAAAAATATGGATGACGTCCGTGTGCATTCCGTATTTTGCGGAACGGAACAGCTGGTCCCTAATAGAACAGTCCTATCCTTGTCCGTAATGCGGACAATAATAGGACTTTTTTTTTGCGGAACGGACATACAAAAAACGGAATTCACACAGAGGAGCTTCCATTTTTTTGCGGACCCATTGAAATGAATGGTTCCGCAGACAGTCCGCAAAAAACAAAAAACGGAACAGACACCAAAAGAAAATACGTTTGTGTGCATAACCTGATTTTGTGTGTTGAGCGTCCATAGTCCCACCCAAATTCAGGGACCTCTCAGCAAAGTGTATGATGTTTACAATATTAGGGCTTATTCACACGAACGCGTGCTGCCCGTTGCCATATTGCGGACCGCATTTTCGAATTCCGCAATACACGGGCACCGTTCCGTGTGCATTCCGCATCACAGATGCGGACCCATTCACTTCAACGGGTCCGCAAATCCGGAGATGTGGAATGGAAGCACGGAACGGAACACTATGGAAGCACTACAGAGTTTTTTTCTGTGCCTCTGCACCACAAAAAGATAGAACATGCTCTATCTTTTTGCGGAACGTAGGGATCGCGGACCCATTCAAGTGAATGGGTCCACGATCCCCATGTGGTTGGGCCACGGTCGTGTGGTTGGGCCACGGTCGTTAGTTTATTCCACTTAGTCCCTTGACTATAGAACGTCTTTATACACTTGCTGAAATAATTAAAGGGAATCTGTCACCTATTTTGAGCCTATAATACTGTTAACATAGCAATGTGCAATAAAGGACCTTCATTCCAGCGTGGGTCTTCTTTCTTTTATTCAACTTTTGATTTAGATGAAAAAGCGATTTTTCTGATATGCTAATTAAGCCTCAAGGTGCCCAGGGGGGCGTTATTCCTCTCCTCTAGTGCCCAGTAACGCCCCCTGCAGTGCCTCTCTTCCAAGCCCAGCACGCCTCTTGAGAAATACATTTACTCCCACATCCTTGCCGAACGGCGCCGCCCCCTCCACTACATCATGCAATTTTTTCACCCCACCATCCTTGCGTCCTCCTTTCTTGGCCTCCGAAATCCCGCACATCCGCAGTATCGCTGACTGCCTGCGCCTGTGTGAAAGAGCCCTTAATTAGCATATCAAAAAAATTGCTTTTTCATCAAAGAAGACCCACGCTGGAATGAAGGTCCTTTATTGCACATTGCTATGATAACAGTATTATAGGCTCAAAATAGGTGACAGATTCCCTTTAAGATGGAACTTTTATTTTTGTATTTCAGTTAAACCCTAACAAACACACTATGCGAGACTAATACAACTCTCAGTAGGTGACAGCCTTAGGCTGGGTTCACACTTGAGCGTTGCGCAAACGCGCGTTTTACGCGCGTTTTTGACGCGCATTTTTATGTGCGTTTTTGTAATAGTAAACGCGCGTTTGACGCGCGTTTGTGTGATTCACTACAGTGTCCTATGGCCACAAACGCCCCAAAAGTCGCTCATGTACTTTTTGGAGCGTCGGGCGTTTTACAGCGCGATCGTACGCGCTGTAAAACGCCCAAGTGTGAACCATTCCCATAGGGAATCATTGGTTTCTCCTTGTTGAGCGTTTTACAGCGCGTAGGAACGCGCTGTAAAACGCTCAGGTGTGAACCCAGCCTCAGGGCTCTTGTTGTATCTGATACAGATGATGTTGAGTTGGTTGATGTTTGTTTCTCACCAGCAACATTAGTAAGTAGCGTGTTGCACACCATCATTGCTTACATTTCTATCTAATTTCCTAATCTTTCCCTGTGTATCGAGGATCGGGCTAGACTATGTCTATGTCTCCTACTGCTTTAAGGGTACTTTCACACTAGCGTTTTTCTTTTCCGGTACAGAGTTCCGTCCTAGGGGCTCATTACCGGAAAAGAACTGATCAGTTTTATCCCCATGCATTCTGAATGGAGAGCAATCTGGTCAGGATGCATCAGGATGTCTTCAGTTCAGTCGTTTTGACTGATCAGGACGGAGATAATACCGCAGCATGCTACGGTTTTATCTCCGGCCCAAAAAACTGAACACTTGCCTGAATGCCGGCATTTTTTTTCCATAGGAATGTATTAGTGCCGGATCCGGCATTCAGAATACGCATGCGCAGACCGAAAAAAAGGTGAAAAATAAATAAATGCCGGATCCGTTTTTCCAGATGACGGATCCGACATTTTAATGCATTTGTAAGACGGATCAGGATCCTGATCCGTCTTAGGCTGAGTTCACACGAGCGTGACAGATTTGGTCCGGATGCGTTCAGGGTGCGTTCAGTTAAACTCGCACCATTTTGCAAGCAAGTTCAGTCAGTTTTGGCTGCAATTGCGTTTAGTTGTTCAGTTTTTTCCGCGCGGGTGCAATGCGTTTTGATGCTTTTTTCACGCGGGTGATAAAAAACTGAAGGTTTACAAACAACATCTCCTAGCAACCATCAGTGAAAAACGCATTGCATCCGCACTTGCTTGCAGATGCAATGCGTTATTAACGCAGCCCCATTCACTTCTATGGAGCCAGGGCTGCGTGAAAAACGCAGAATATAGAACATGCTGCGATTTTAAAGCATTGCAGAAGTGATGCATGAAAAAAAATGCTCATGTGCACAGCCCCATTGAAATGAATGGGTCAGGATTCAGTGCAGGTGCAATGCGTTCACCTACTGCATTGCACCCGCGCGGAAATCTCGCCCGTGTGAACTCAGCCTTACAAATGCCATCAGTTGGCATACGTTTTGACGGATCCGGCAGGCAGTTCCGGTGACGGATCACTCTGCCACAAGTGCTAGCCTAAGGCTGGTTTCACACGGGCGTTGCGGATTGGGGCAGGATGCGTTCAGAGTGCGTTCAGTGAAACTCACACTATTTTGCAAGCAAGTTCAGTCAGTTTTGTCTGCGATTGCGTTTAGTTGTTCAGTTTTTTCCGCGCGGGTGCAATGGGTTTTGATGCATTTTTCATGTACGTGATAAAAAACTGAATGTTTACAAACAACATCTCTTAGCAGCCATCAGTGAAAAACGCATCGCACCCGAACTTGCTCGCGGATGCAATGCGTTTTTCACGCAGCCCCATTCACTTCTATGGGGCCAGGGCTGCATGAAAAACACAGAATATAGAACATGCTGCGATTTTCACGCAACGCAGAACTGATGCGTGAAAAACAACGCTCATGTGCACAGACACATTGAAATGAATGGGTCAGGATTCAGTGCGGGTGCTATGCGTTCACGTCACGCATTGCACCCGCGCGGAAATCACGCTCGTGTGAAAGGGACCTTAAACACACAAACACGTTCTCTGCCCCCCAAGGCACAAGATGCCTAAGGCTGGTTTCACACGGGCGTGACGGATTTGATCCGGATGCGATTTTGGCACTAAAACAAGTCAGTTTTGTCTGCGATTGCGTTTAGTTGTTCAGTTTTTTCCGCGCGGGTGCAATGCGTTTTGACGCGTTTTTCACGCACGTGATAAAAAACTGAAGGTTTACAAACAACATCTCTTAGCAACCATCAGTGAAAAACGCATCGCACCCGCACTTGCTTGCGGATGCAATGCGTTTTTCACGCAGCCCCATTCACTTCTATGGGGCCAGGGCTGCGTTACAAATGCAGAATATAGAACATGCTGCGATTTCAAAGCATTGCAGAACTGATGCGTGAAAAACAACGCTCCTGTACACAGCCCCATTGAAATGAATGGTGCCGGATTCAGTGCGGGTGCTAGGCGTTCACGTCACGCATGGCACCCGCGCGGAACTCACGCTCGTGTGAAAGGGACCTTAGGCTGTCACCTACTGAGAGTGTTAATTAGTCTTGCATAGTGTGTTTGTTAAGGTTTAAATGAAATACAAAAATAAAAGTTACATCCTTATTATTTCAGCAAGTGTATAAAGACGTTCTATAGTCAAGGGACTAAGTGGAATGAAACTACATAGTCCCACCCAGCACGAACACCGAAAATAAGCCGCCGTGAAAATAATGACCTTGTGAAAATCTGAAAGCATTGGGGTATGAAATTGGGGGAAGCTAATATTTAACAGTTAAGTTCTGAGTTAAGCTTTACCTTTACTATTTCGACACTCCAATGTATAGCTGTTAAGCTTTCACGATGTACAAGTTAAGGGCTCATGCACACGACCGTATGTATTTTGCGGTCTGGAAAAAACAGATCCGCAAAAAATACGGACGATGTCTGTGTGCATGAGCCCTAAAGAGGAGCTGTCCCCTCTCCTGACATGTCTGTTACAGCAGCTACATGTATTCCCCGTGAAATAACTCTTGAGCATCTACTCTATGTTGAGTCATTCCTCTATTATTCCAACTAGAAGTTTATGAATGAATTGCCAGCAGTTTGCAATAAAGGCCCATCTGGGTGTTAACGGTTGGGGGGTGGGGTCCCTGCAGAGTCTTAGGCTAGGGCTACAATAAGTTGTGCGACAAAAAGGGCACAACTACATTGTGTCCCGCGATATTCATATCGCACCAAAGTCACACAATATTTTTTACAATGATTGCCAATGGTATCCGATGCACAAAAATTCTACTTGGTCGTGTCGCAGTCGCAGGATGTCGCATGTCACAGTACAACACCATTGACAATCATTATAAAAAATGTTGCGCGACTTTGGTGAGACTCATGTCGCCGTGTAGCCCTAGCCCTACACTGGCAGCACTGACTGAATAGTTTCAGACTGTGCAGGGACACCCCCCTAACTGGTAACACCCAGTTGCACCTTCGAGACGAATTTCCTCGTGCTTCGTGGTAGTGATTCGATTTAGGGCTCATGCACACAAACGTATTCCATTATTTTTTTACGGACCGTATGTGGAACGATTAATTTTAAATGGGTCCATAAAAAGACGGAAGTTACTCCGTGTGCATTCCGTTTCTGTATGTCCGTTCCGCATTATGTTGTCCGCATTACGGACAAGGATAGGGCTGTTCTATTAGGGGCCAGCTGTTCCGTTCCGCAAAATACAGAATGGACACGGACGTCATCCATATTTTTGCGGATCCATTTTTGCAGACCGCAAAACACATACGAGCATGTGCAGGAGCCCTTAACCTGAAATGGTGTAAAAAACAAAAAAAAATTATACTTACCTGATCCTTTTTCTGGCGACGAGCTGGCCACCGCCATCTTGCTTGAAGATCTCACATGAAATCCCGAGTGTGGTGACGTATGACGTCAGTACGCTGGCTGGCGTGATGACGTCATCTCAGGATCATCAAGCATGATGGCGACGGCCGGCCCCTCACAAGCAAATGGATCTGGTAAGTATGATTAGTTTTTTTTTACACTGTGTTTTTTATATCAGCTGCCGCGTTCATGTATAGACACAGCATCTGAGGGGTAAAATTATGGGTCGGCGCAATCGCCACTCCCTGTCATTGCACCCACTACTTACAAAGAAATGTGCTTCGTCACTAAGCAAATTTGTTAGTAAAATTTGGTGAAGCAAATTTTTCAATAATTCACTCATGTGTAGCCACTATTAACAGCTTAGAAATGTTAGGTTGGTGGGAATCATAAATAAAGGTATTAAAAGCTGAGACTTTTGCCAATATGTTCCAGTAATGGAGATATCGGAGCCCATCATGCACCACGTCACGGTTCCCAGCATGGCAAGGGGTCCTAACCAGGGCTGCCATCAGAAATTTTGGGGCCCCTTACACAGCTCAAGGCCTGGGCCCCCCCTCCTACCCCGCCCCTTTAGAATCCGTCCTGACTCCACCCCCAAGGACCTAACCCCAATTTCATAATTTTTTTACAACTACAAAGACAGTAAAAAGTGATAATCAGCGATTTCAGTAAGGAATTCATTTTTGACCAAATAATATGAAGCCTGCTACCACGACAAGGTAGACTCTTTTAAGCAGCACCCTCCACTAACACTAACTACACTACCTGTTCTAATCTGCCCTAGCAATCTTCCCCTGGCACATAAAAAAAACTAAAAACTAAAAAAGCACAAGATTTACTGTTACAGTGTTATGGGGGAATCTGTGGATGACACATTGTTATGGGGGAATCTGTGGATGACACACTGTTATGGGGGAATCTGTGGATGACACACTGTTATGGGGGAATCTGTGGATGACACAGTTATGGGGGATCTGTGGATGACACACTGTTATGGGGGAATCTGTGGATGACACTGTTATGGGGGATCTGTGGATGACACACTGTTATGGGGGAATCTGTGGATGACACACTGTTATGGGGGAATCTGTGGATGACACTGTTATGGGGGATCTGTGGATGACACACTGTTATGGGGGAATCTGTGGATGACACAGTTATGGGGGATCTGTGGATGACACACTGTTATGGGGGATCTGTGGATGACACAATGTTATGGGGGATCTGTGGATGACACACTGTTATGGGGGGATCTGTGGATGACACACTGTTATGGGGGAATCTGTGGATGACACAATGTTATGGGGGATCTGTGGATGACACACTGTTATGGGGGATCTGTGGATGACACACTGTTATGGGGGATCTGTGGATGACACACTGTTATGGGGGATCTGTGGATGACACACTGTTATGGGGGATCTGTGGATGACACACTGTTATGGGGGATCTGTGGATGACACACAGTTATGGGGGATCTGTGGATGACACACTGTTATGGGGGATCTGTGGATGACACACTGTTATGGGGATCTGTGGATGACACACTGTTATGGGGGATCTGTGGATGACACACTGTTATGGGGGATCTGTGGATGACACACTGTTATGGGGGATCTGTGGATGACACACTGTTATGGGGGATCTGTGGATGACACACTGTTATGGGGGATCTGTGGATGACACACTGTTATGGGGGATCTGTGGATGACACACTGTTATGGGGGGGTCTGTGGGTGACACACTGTTATGGGGGATCTGTGGATGACACACTGTTATGGGGGATCTGTGGATGACACACTGTTATGGGGGGATCTGTGGGTGACACACTGTTATGGGGGGGTCTGTGGGTGACGCACTGTTATGAGGGATCTGTGGATGACACTCAACCACTCTCAAACCCAACTGGTCAAACTTGTTAAATGGATCCCAAACACAATAACACCCCCCACCCCTCCAACACTTAATTAACCCCTTCATGGCCTAAACATTTTTTTCAAAGCTGAACACAAAGCTAAATAGGGCTGGGTGGGCTGGCAAGGGAGGGGTTAATAACAATCATGGCCCTGTGGGATAATCCAGAAAACAGCTTTGCATTTTACCCCTGAGCAAAGACCACACAACAAGTTGGACATGCAGTACTTTTAGTCCGGCGGCCTTTCGCCATGCACTGCCGTGCTGCGCCGGAGCTCCACCCCCGTCCCCATTATAGTCAATGGGGACGGAGCGGTGGTCCGGCGAAATAACGGCAGGACGGATCTGACAGGGTGAACAGCCTGCCGGATCCGTCCTGCCGCAAGTGCGAAAGTAGCTTTACAATCTCATGGCTTCTGAGCAACAGATCGTGTGGTCTTCACAGTCATCTGTCACTTCTCTTATCTCTCTGCTCCTGTCCCTTAATCTTATCACTGCTGCAGCCTGGTCATCAGCCTCAGTGTAAACTGTTCTAGTGACTCACGGCTCTTTTAACTCAAAGAATCGAATTAGTCTCTAAGTCGGATCTTTAGATTCTTTTAACCTGAGACTCATTCGATTCTTTCTTAGACTCCCTGTACTTGTGTCAGTGACTTAGACTCCGAGCTGCTAGTGCTTGCCTTGCCTCAGCTCTGATTGGTTGGTGGGCGGGGAGGGGCTGGCAGAAGCAGCTTCCACTCTAGGATCAGATTACACTCCTCCCGAGTCCCTCCCTGCTGCAAGCGGCTCCGCTATTGTGTGCTGTGTGACTCACTGACTCAGACTGAGCGGCTTCACACGGATCGGCTCAGTCAGAGGAATCGACTCCTCCGGTTCAGTGAACTGAATCGATTCAAATGAATGATTCGTTCATGAACTGGACATCACTAGCAAGGAATGATCAATTGCCCCCCTCTAGCGATGCAATAAAGTTAAACTCAAGTCACTGACAAATGAGAGGGGGTAAAAAAACAAAAAAAAACATTTTTTTTTTTTTTTTACATTGGAACTGGCCGGGCCCCCCCAGGGTCTGGGCCCCTTACTGGGGTATCGGCTGTACCCCCCTGATGGCGGCCCTGGTCCTAACCGCTGCTCTAACTATGGTGTGAACACGGTCTGGGGGTGATATAATTCAGCTCACAGCAAAGCTTCCCACAAACGCCCAGCATGAATGCTGCGGTTGTGCAATGTGAATGAAGCCAGGCTGCAAGCCACACCCACACCAGACCATGTGATGGAGGTTACCAGGTGCAAAGGAGTGTGTTTCATATGATTCCTACATTCCGTGTAGTTTGCTCTCGTGGTGCATGTGGACCGCGCCGACATCCTCCATTGTATGCATATTTTGCTGGGGTCAGTCGATTACTGCGGTCCACATGCGGTCGGGCTGCTCCCCCTAATTTAAGACACGCCACTGTGTCAGGGGCTGAGCAGCTCCTCCAGAATTGCCACTATATTTTTTTGTTTTTTGGTTTCTGCCTTGTTAGATTTGAGTGCGTTTGCCTTTACCTGGCATTCAAACACTCCTTTGCACCTGGTAACCTCCATCACATGGTCTGGTGTGGGTGTGGCTTGCAGCCTGGCTTCATTCACATTGCACAACCGCAGCATTCATGCTGGGCGTTTGTGGGAAGCTTTGCTGTGAGCTGAATTATATCACCCCCAGACCGTGTTCACACCATAGTTAGAGCAGCGGTTAGGACCCCTTGCCATGCTGGGAACCGTGACGTGGTGCATGATGGGCTCCGATATCTCCATTACTGGAACATATTGGCAAAAGTCTCAGCTTTTAATACCTTTATTTGTGTCTTGCCAGCATAGTCAGTGTTACATCTGTTTGGTGCATTCTTTCTCTGTGTTTCATATGATTGCTACATTCCGTGTAGTTTGCTCTCGTGGTGCATGTGGACCGCGCCGACATCCTCCATTGTATGCATATTTTGCTGGGGTCAGTCGATTACTGCGGTCCACATGCGGTCGGGCTGCTCCCCCTAATTTAAGACACGCCACTGTGTCAGGGGCTGAGCAGCTCCTCCAGAATTGCCACTATATTTTTTTGTTTTTTGGTTTCTGCCTGGTGGGAATCATAGCAGTCGGTCTTCTGCTCACACTCTGCTCCATACGGGTCTGTACAGGGGCGTACATAAATCTGATAGGGCCCCACAGCAATACCTAGTAAGGGCTCCCTGCACCTAGTTTCCCACTGTACATGTGTCAAACAATCCCAGGCAATGCAGAACATGCGCAACGCCCCAGATTTCTGAAAATATATTTTTTTTTAATCAAGTGGAAGAAATTTTTATTAAATAAAAATTGTAATAAAAAAGTTCCCTTTGGCCTCACCCACTTTTATGTCTGAAAAATTGGGAAAGGTGCATGAAATATACGGCACTCATTCTGAACATAATGTATTTATTTTTATTTTTATATTTTTTATTAAGGAACAAAGAGGTTAAGAAGCAAATACATAAATAATCAGTACCATCATTACATTCTTATCCCTCTTTTACAATCCCTGCCGAATTAACTCCCCATACCCTCCCAGTCCGCGCGACGCGTCCCAAAAAAAGTAAAAGAAAAAGGAAATCTACTAATTCCAAGCACCCCATACTCTGGACAATTTTTGCCCAGCATTTCTTTGGTGGTATAAAACTTTCTCGTATCTCTTCACCTTCTTCACCAAAGATAGCCATTCATTAAAGGGAGTCTGTCATCACATTTGAGCATATCAGACTGATCAAATAGCGTTATATGTGCCACCGAGAACTTAAAACCGGTACCTTTGTTGTATCTAATGGAGTCTTCTTTCAGCCAAAAATGAACTTTTAAGATTCTGTAAATGCGCCCTCTCAAGTGCCCAGGGTGGCGTCTCAATCGTCCGAGCCCCAGGCAGCACCTCCTCAACGGCTCATAACCCCGCCCTCCGTCTGCCTCTGCCCGCTCGTTTACTCTCCTCCTCTCTCCTTTTCCACTGCGCCCGCTACGAATTTGACCGCGCAGCTGCAGTGTGACAATTAAAGCCTCATGCACACGTATAATCTATTCGAGTGTATTACTGTACAGCAGCGGCAGCATGAAGCGCACGGCGTCATCACAACCAATGACACACTCAGCAGCAATCCAGGCCGGTATCTCACGGTCCGTGTGCATGAGGCTTAACACTGGAAAGATCGCTCAATATCCAACATTGAGATGTGAATGGGATTGTTACCTTCATTTTGTGGGTAATTCAATTATAAATCAAACCCCGGTAAGTTTTTAACTCTGGACAGAACCAAATCATATGCAAAAATTCCACCAGTTGTGAATCACAGCGTGGACAGTTAGACGACTGTCGAAGGCCACATTTTTTGTAGCCAGATCGGCGTCATATAAATTCTGTGAAAAATATTAAACTGAACCAATATATGGTTAAAATTACGTGAAACTGTTTTCAGTGAACCAAATATATCACCCCAATCTTCCCACTTAACCAATGGACAATCGATTCCAGAGGCCCTTTGACCCGGGGAAACCGCCTTATTAAATAGTGCTTTAAGTAATATTTTATATAGTTGAGAAATCTTAACCTTGTGACCAGGAGTCCCTATTACAGTGTTTAAAGGTGAGGAAGTGTTTTTTTTCCAGAAGTGAAGATTCTTTTAGACTAGAAAGAGCTGAGTATATCTGATAATATCTAAACCATGTAAAGTTACCCCTTTGTGTTAAGGAGGAAAAGGAGAGAACCTCCCCATTCCTCACCACTTGTGAAACATAAATAATATTACCTGTTTGCCAAAACTTATCCCCAGCTAATTTATCCAAACCCTTTAAGAAAAAGTTATGCCAAAGAGGGGTACATACAAGGGAACCCTTTATCCCCAGCCATCTTCTAATAGTGGTCCAGGATCTAGAAAATAACTTCTCCGTCACTCTATATTCCTGTTCAACTTTTATTAAACGCCCGGATTCTTGCAGGGTAAATAATTCTCAAATGGGGATAGATCTACCAGCGTCCTACAAAAGGCACTTTTTTCCAAGTCACAATATAGCCACAACTGCGCAGCAATAAAATAGCCCTTGAAGTAGGGAAGGTAAAGCCCTCCCTACTCCAATGGCTTATAACAATATTCCAATTTTAACCTCACTCACTTTCTTCCCCAGAGTAAATCATAAATCAGCCTTTCAATAAGCTTGAAAAATGTATCCTCAATCCAAACCGGAGAATTCCGTAAAATATAAAGAAATTGAGGTAAGATCACCATTTTAACTAAAGATATTCTGTCAGCTCTGGATAAGGGTAAGCAAAGCCAAATATACATTTTTGATCTCGTTTTGGCTATCAAGGGCATCAGATTAAGCTGAGTAAGCTCCTCAATCCTAGGGGAAATCATCATGTCCAGATATTCAAATGAGTCAGGGAGCCCTCACACTGGTGCCCAAAATTATCCAAAGGTGTAAGAGTAGTCTTTGCCCAGTTGAAATTTAAGCCAGAGACTTCCCCAAAGGCGTTAACTACAGAGAAAATTATTGGGAGAGTTGTATTGGTATGATTAACAAAAAATAATACATCATTCGCATACGAAGAGATCTTATCTTCCACTCCCGTTACTCCAAATCCTTCAATCCTTGTATCTTGCCTAATCCTAAGTGCAAGAGGCTCAATATATAAGTCAAACAATAAAGGCAAAAGTGGAAAACCCTGCCGGGTACCTCTAGTCAACTTAAAACCAGATGTCAAACTACTGTTTATCTTCAATCTAGCAGTGGGGGATCTATATAAAAGCCTGACCATGCTAATGAACCTCGTACCAAAACCCATCCTTTCCAATACCTTCAATAGGAATTCCCACTCCACCCTATCGAACGCCTTAGAGGCATCCAAGGACAGGATGGAGTGGGAATCCCCCCCACCGGGAGACTGTATATTCGCAAATAATCGATGGAGATTATAGTGAGTACCTTTATTTGGGATGAACTCATTCTGATCCGGGTGAATAATCAAGGAGATTACTGTAGAGAGCCTTGTAGCCAACATCTTTGCTAGAAGCTCTACATCCCTATTTAGAAGCGATATTGGTCTGTATGACTCCATATCTAAAGGATCTTTCCCCTTTTTCAATATTGATATTATTAGTGCTTCTGACATTCAATCAGGAAGCATTTCACTTTCCACAGACTCGGCAACGACCCTCAACAACCGTGGAAGAATCACTTCCCCATACTTGCGATAAAGCTCGTATGGGAAGCCATCCAGTCCAGAGTAAGAATTACCTGTACATGATTTTAATGCCGCCTCTATTTCCTGAAGTGTAAAGTCTGCTTCAAGAGAATCTCTCTGTATTTCAGTCAAGACCGGAAAAGTAATCGCATCTAAATAGGCATACATTTTTTCATCAAGAATATCATCACTAGTTTGATATATTTCCGAGAAATATTCTACAAAAGCTCTCTTTATTATCTCCTGGTTTCCAGTAATTGTATCATCTGATAAACGAATACTAAGTATTTCCTTTTTTTCTCCTGATTAGCTATCACTCTTGCGAGAGGTTTCCCTGGACGCCCAGATTCACAGAATTGTTTTTGACGCTTAAAAAAGAGCCTCTGTTGACCTTTTTCAAGGAGATAATCTGAATATTCCTGAGTTCACTTTGCATAAGGCTTCGTTCACATCACCGTTCACAGCCTTTCCGTTCTCCTGCTCCGTTTGGGAGGAGGTGGGAGGTTTCTCCTTTTCATTTTTTTCTTACATAAGTGGTAACTCTAGAACACTCCTCAGTCATGAATAAGAACGTTGTCGTTTGAAATGTGTAGACTGACAAGAGCATCACTGATTAGTAATCATTCTGTACCTCTGTACCTGATACATCGCATGACCAAATAAATGAACCTACGAATTCATCAATTTTGAGTGCCGGATTTCCTTCCTTTCAACCAATCCTTAAAACTCCCCTCACTTTCCCCTTCAGCTGCTGTAGACCTAGTTCGCCCCATTTCGGAAGAGGAAATTAAAAGTGTGCTTTGGAGCTTTTCCCCAAAAAGAGCCTGGGACCAGACTTCTTCCCCTTGCCTTATTATAAGAGCTTTCATGAAATCTTGATACCTAACCTGACAAAGGTGTGTAACACCCTCCTCGCAGGAGGTTCCCTCCCTAAACAATCCCAAAAAGCTTTCATTACATTAATAGCGAAGGAAGGGAAAGACCCCACAGAGTGTGGTAGCTATAGGCCAATCTCTCTACTCGTTCAAGATCTGAAAATATGGGCCAAACTGCTAGCAGAATCAGATGCTCCATCCCCTTATTAGTGGGACCCGAACAAGTGGGTTTTGTTCAACGGAGAGAGGGAAAGCCGAACACCACTAGACTGTTTCATGCCATTCACACAGCTCACGCTATTAAAACACCACTGGTCCTTCTAGGCATTGATGCCGAGAAGGCTTTTGATAGGGTTAAATTGGTTTTTATGGAAGCAGCATTATGTAAATTTGCCTTCCCACAACCGCTGATTCACGCCCTTTTCCCACTGTATCAGGCACCCCATGCACGTTTGAACATAAATGGCACCTGTTTTTTAAATCACTAACGGAACCTGTCAAGGGAGCCCGTTATCCCCTACCCTTTTTGTCCTTTCCTATGGAAACTTTATTGCAAGCGGTCAGGGAACAGGAGACCATTAGAGGTTTTCTGGTGGGGGGGAAACAGCTGAAATTCTTGGCCTTTGCAGACGACCTGCTAGTCCTAACAACAAACCCACTAGTCAGCCTACCAAAGCTTGTACAACTGATGCAAGAATTTGTTAAGTGATAGGAATAGCTCACTTCTATGTGATACGGATCAGGTGCTCTAGTCCAAAGAAGCTGTATCACCCATACAGATAAAGGTTGAGAATAAAGAGAAAATTATGGACTGGCACTCTGTATGTGTGGATAAAAACAATCCTAAATGCAATATAAAGTGATCACGTACAATTTAATTAAAACAATAAACAATAAAATACACAGTAAAATTCAATATATGCAAATGTCACCTAGGGGTATATAAATGAATAAATAGATAAATCGCAAGATATAACTAAGAGTCGGTGGTATGAAACAAAGCAAACAAATAATACAATGATTCTTTAAAGAGATATTGTAGTCTGTTCCCTACTCCACAGACCTCTGTGGGAAAAAAGGAGGAAAGTCCTGTCTGACTGCAGATAGTAGATCAATGTCCAAATTGTAGGAGCAATGTAATGCAGTTTTATATTGTTTTGAACCCTGTATAGGGTCTTACCTTCTCCTTGGTCGAGGCAAAATATGTGGAAATACAGCCTTCCAGACCTGGATGTTGAAGGAAAATGTTATTTTAGAACAACCGCTGCTGCGTTGATTATCTCTGGCTTGTTCGTACGGACGCCAGCATGTCACGTAGTCACGTCTCAAGCCGTGGTATGTAATTCACCGCTGAAGGTATCGCGGGACTTGATGCCGAGATTTCGGATGGAGAAAACTGTGACAGGGTTCGGAGCGCTCCAATCTTTCGGGAATAATGACCGGAAAGATATGGTTCAAATTTTCTGCAGATATTTGTAAAGAGGCCTCTTTGTTGTCCAAAAGGGAGTAGTACGCTGTTTCACGCCAGACGCGTTTCGGGGACCTCTTACCCCTTCCTCAGTGGCAGCAGTTGTGCGGGCTGAAATTTTCCATATTTTTCTCTTTGTAGTACGTATTGGAGGCGTGGCGATCTCCAAGCAGTCAAGCACACCTGTCCAGTTAATCTGCCCCCTGGAGGCTGGTTTTAAAGTCAGTATAAAACTGAGTCTGCTTATACAGCACCTACCAGTAACCATTAGGTTCCAGGAGAAGTATAAAGTGGGCTCAGCATGCATGTGAGTACTTGCATCCCTGGATCCGATGAAAGCTGTAATGGCATCGGACGGGGTTAAAAGCAGAGTGTGCTTGGCATGCATGCTGTACCTGCGCTCCCTGGACTTTATGTGGCTGTCATGGCCCATAAAAGGTAGGAACTAGTGTTAGGGACCACTCATGAAGGCAACCTTGACGCGGTGAGTGGCTTATTACGCTTTGGCCAAAATGTACACCAATGCCTTATTCAACATCCAGCATAAAGGCAAGGCAGAGTGCTGGTTGCAGTGTGCGATTGCATTTTGTGTTTTTACATTGATTGATAATACTGTTTATCTGAATAAATCTGTTGTACCCAATACGTAGTGCCAGATATCGAGTGCCCACTATACTTTTATTTATATTTTTTCCCAATTTGTTTGGAAATCAAAGAGAGCAAGACTAGCTCATGCTATGATGACCAAGAGAAGGGAGACGGGCGGCCTGGGTCTACCTGACATACACGCTTATTACAATGCGATACAGCTGAGTAGATGGCTACAATTGATGTTCCCACTAGGGGAGGAGGGTCCCTTCGCAGTCTTTTCCTCTTGAAGTTCACTCACTGATCTAGAACACTTGTGGTTCCCTAACACGAAGGCTAAATTAGAGAGAAACCCAAATGCCATGTTAAGAGGCCCAATGGAAGTATGGCAACATTTTGCACATACCCTAGCCCCGCGTCCATCTCCTCTTGCACCGATGGCTCTCTTGCCTATTCTGGCTGACGCTCCGGAAGCCGCAAAGGAAAGTTTTTGGCCCTTTTTGAAAAACTGGAAAGTAGAAGATGCTTTCCCAGACAAAACCATCCCCACAAAGGATACCTTTAGAGCCTTTTTCCCAATAGAAGTATCTGAAATGTCATGCTCCTTTTATTATGCCCATTTTAAATGCATTTGCACCAGGTTTTTAGATACGACAGCTTTGAGGAGGAGTCACACTGCTTTTGAGCAGCTGATGATGTCAAAACTTTATTATGCAAGGTACACTATCTAAACCAGCTTATCTCTCATCCTGGGAAAGGGAACTGGAAATTACTTTTTATGACGCAGAGATCAAGTGCGTGTTGAGGCATTTCTTTACCTACGTAATGTCTCTGACTCAGATAGATGCTTGAGATGTCAGACATCCAGAGGATCCTATTTGCATATTTGGTGGGAGTGCGACGCCATTCAAACGTTTTAAAAGCAGATTGAATCTGTTATATCAAGATATTTACAATACATCCTTCCATATCAAGCCTCCCATGATATTCTTGGCCATCCCAAGTCCTACATACCATCCCTCTAAGACAAACCTCATCACACATCTCCTAGCAGCAGCAAAGGTGTTGATTCCTCTACATTGGCTGCAGTCAAACCCCCCTCACTCGATGAATGGTGTGGGAAGGTTGACCAAATATGCACCCTTGAAGATCACCCTTGAAGATCTCATTGGCAGAAAGGAGACATGCAAGCATCTTGAAAATATGGTCCTCTTGAAGGTCTTGGAGAGGGCTACCATGAGAAGATATGGTTTCCTCTGCCCCCCTCCACCTGCGTGCGTCTTCCCTAAGTGTTTCTGTCAATTTTTGTATTTTTATTTTTTCCATCTAGTTTGTTAATAGAGAAGTGACGAGGGAAGGAATCACGCTCTATCTGTCTGCTTCTAATTTGCAGGGAAGATCTGCATTCAGCCAGATTGAAGTAAGGCCTGGTTGTGCCTTGTTAACCTAGAAGTTTGCTTTGATTGTGCAGGTTTCCATGCATACGAAATTGTGTTATACACACATTCCATCGCAATAATATTTGGTTCATGTAATCTTTGTTTTGTATTTTATTAGCATCTGGTTGTATTATGCTATATACAATGGCTTTATGTAGCAAAATTAATAAAAGTGAATTTATACAAAAAGGAAACGGATACATGTTTCATAGATAGACTCACTCATTTGCTCATTCATAACATACATATGCAAAATATGATCAGAGCACTGTACCCAGCCACCACAAAAAAGAAGGGTACAATTGATCATAATGGACCCTATGTTGTGTATCCTGTGTAAAGATTATGTAGTGTCCACTCCTGTCTTCAAAATGCAAGCAAGCCGAAAACTGGGTCGGCCCATTTTGTCTTCTGACTTGATCGAATAGAATCTAAAAAATTACATCTGGCTTTTTTCGAGATTTGAGATGAATTTGGATAGTTTACAACCAATTCGCTCATCTCTAACCACCACGTAATGAAACATAAGCTCATTCTTCTACCACAGACCACAAGAGAAGGAATCACAACCCAAGACTATTGGGAATAGTGGGATTAACCACTTCACTACTTTACACTATTAGGGAAATCTTGATTTGACTTCGACCTGTAATAGACATTGTGAGAATCAAACGGAAAAATCATGATATCATTCGTAAATGGGCAATCTTTGCATTCTTTAATAGTTTCCAATGATCACAAAATCGTATGACTCTCGCTGATCGTGACCTTTCAGCTTAATAAAAAATTCCCATTCATCCACCGCATACCTGAGTGTGTAATAAGTTGTCACCCGCTCGTTACAAGATCAGACTGTAGATGTGTAAGTGTATGGTGGAGTTCATAACAATTAAATTACTACAGAGACCATTGCACTGTGTAATGTGAGCATTCGAACGCTAATGAGTTGCTAACTATTCAATCTTTATAGGAACAAAATCTACTTGTCTAATACAGATCTATTTTTTTATTTATTTAAATGTTTACATTTTATTTCATTAGGTATCAGGATCATCAACCCCTGGGACATATAAACTTTACAAAGTAATAAGAATACAACTCACTCCTTCGCTTTGGTATAAAAATAGATTTATCTTATTTACAATATTTACAGTATATACAAAATATAAATAAAAATAAATAAAAATATAAAAATATAAAAATAGATATCTTATTTACAATATTTAAAGTATATATAAAATATTAATAAAAATATAAAAAATAAACATAAAAAAATTAACTATAAAAACACTATAAAACAAATACTAACTACATACAAATATAAAACAGAAGGTGGCAGGTGACAGGTTTTGCATGGTTGTGGTATTTGGGCGTGGCTGGTGCAGTAGCTGGCAGAATATGTTGACAGGTCGTGGTGGCTTCTTATAGTTGACAGTATAGACGGTGGTAGTGGCAGTTGGTTGAATTTGTTGGTAGTTTCTCATGACAGGTGGTACTTGGCAGTGACTGAAGGTGGCTGTGGTATTCGGGGGTGGCGGGTGGAGGCTGGCAGAATGTGTTGACAGTTTGCGGTGGCTTCTTATAGTTGATGGTTGGAGAAGGTGGTAGTGGCAGGTGGTCATACTTGGTGGTAGCTTCTCATGACAGCTGGTACTTGGCAGTGACTGAAGGAAACTGATGTGGCTGTGGCATTCTGGGTTGGCTGGTGGCGGCTGGCAGAATGTGATGACAGGTCGTGGTGGCTTTTTATTGTTGATGGTGGGAGATGGTGTTCGTGGTAGCTGGTTGCATTTGGTGGTAGCTTCTCATGACAGGTGGTACTTGGCGGTGACTGAAGAAAACTGATGGTGGCTGTGGTATTCGGGGTTGGCTGGCAGAATGTGTTGACAGGTCTGGGCGGCTTCTTTTAGTTGATGGTTGGAGACGTTGGTAGAGGCAGCTGGTTGCATTTGGTGGTAGCTTTTCATGACAGGTGGTACTTGGCAGTGATTGAAGGAAACTGATGGTTAAAACTGGTGGAAGATATATGATAATGGTAGTACTGGTGACAGGTCAGGTAAAGACTGGTCAGGTGTAGGTGGCTGTGGATGTACTGGTAGTGACTAGTGATCTTTCCCCTGGTGTTTTCGGGGATGTCACCACCTGGAGCAAGAAAACATTTTAAAGACAACTTAGTAAAATTGTAAAGGGGTTTTCTCACTTCAACAAATAGCATTCTCTATGCAGACAAAGTTAGTACAACTGATTATTTACAATTGGTCACTAGGACCAGTAATTGTCTCTGGGTTGACACGTGTTATTATAAGTATCTAAAAATTAACATTTATTACTTGTCCTTAAAATTACCAAACTAGAACTAACATGATTAAAACTTTCAGCCGTGTTTGCACTGTCACTAGTAATAATCGTGATATGATTATGAGACTTCAGGAGGGCAATCTTCACTTGTGGCTGCCTGACTATCTCCACAGTGGGTCAAATGTAATTAAAGTCAAAGTTAGTACAATGCTCTAACTAATGTATTGTGATTGTCCATATTGCCTCCTTGGCTTCATTAATTTCACATTCATTTCATCACATTATACACAGCTCATATCCAGGGGTTATGACCACTCTACAATACAGCAGCGCTGGCCCTGCTCCCACACTATAGGAAACAGCTCCGGCCAATGCACATTCCCGTGGTCCCAGCCACCAGAGAGGCCGGCGCCTTTTTCTATAGAGTGAAAGCACGACCACCACTGCTGGATTGCAGGGTGGTCATAACCCCTGGAAACAAGCAGTGTATAATGTGTGAGAAAAATGAATCTAGCAAAGGAAGCAATATAGACAATCACAATACATTAGTAAGTGGCTATGCATTTGCATAATAAATGCCATTTGCTGAAGTAAGACAACCCCCTTTGATTCACAGCAGATATATATATATATATATATATATATATCTATAAAAGAATAAAAACCGGGCAGGACTCCAGTAGTGAAAAAGTAAAAAAAACTTTTATTCACCCACGTGGAAAGAAAACACTTTTTTTTTTACATATTATATATATATATATATATATATATATGTTTATAATTCTTTATAACATTCCCGACCCCTCTGATGTGTCAGTCATTGTCACACTCTGTAACATTAGATGTCATGGTCTTATATGTTTCCAATCAGACGTGACTTGTGATTAACCCCTTAGTGACCACAAATATACCTTTTTACTTATGTAAACAAAGGGGGTTTAGGACAGATAGCTGGTATTAAAGAGGACCTTTCACCACTCCTGACATTCCTGTTTTAATAGCTCCATGCATTCCCCACGTACTAACAGTTCTGGAGCATCTATTCTGATGGCTCTATGTTGTGCCGTTCCTTTATTATTTACACTAGAAGTCATTAATGAATTGCTAGCAGTCTGCAGTAAGGGTACAGAGGGGAGGTAACCAGTTGGGGGTGTGTCCCTGCACAGTCTGAAAATGGCAGCACTAATTGGATAGAGTGAGTCTGTGCAGGGACACGCCCCCAACTGGTTACCTCCCCTCTGTACCCTTACTGAAGGCTAATAGCAATTCATTCATAACTTCTAGAAGGAATAATAAAGGAATGGCACAACACAGAGCCATTCGAATAGATGCTCCAGAATTGTTAGTACGTGGGGAACACATGGAGCTATTACAATAGGCGAGTCAGGAGGGGTGAAAGGTCATCTTTAATCAATGATTATATGTACACAAAATGGTGCATTAAAAACTTTAACTTGTCCTGCAAAAAATAAGACCTTATAAAGGTATATTGATGAAAAACCAAAAAAGTTATAGCTCTTGGAATGCAATTTTGAAAAAAATGTGTGTGGCCACTAAGGGGTTAAAGAGGAGCCATCCCCTCATATTAATGTTCACATAAGGAGTTTGTGATTGTGTTCTGTGTTGTATTATGGACTATATCCCCCCAAGTAACAGTCCAAGAGGACTAGTACAGGGGGGTCCTCATCTCCCATCCTCCGCACAGAACTGAAGACATGACTGGTGCTCTGTCTCACCTCATCCCTATTAGTCCAGTCTGGGTCTTTTCACAGGGGGGGGCTCACAGATGACACATGCGGCTCCCTCTGTGTCGCTTTCGTCCACTTTTTGATCTTCCAGACTGAAAAAGAATATAGGAATTATATAGTTCTATAGGAATAAGGGACAAGAGCTAGGATTTCAGGATTATGCTCTGTAAGGCCTGTTTCACATCTGTCTTTAAGCAGATCTCACAGTCTGTTCCGGCCGGGAACAGCCTGACGGATCCGTCACTGCCGGGCGCAACCGTGCGCTGCCAGAATTCTGTCCGGCCCAATTTACTGTAATGGAGACTGGTGGGGATTCGGCCACAACCTGGCAAATATACAGCGATCTTTGTCCGGCCGTTAATCTGCATATTTGCTGGTCTCCGACGATCACCATTAGAGTGAATGGGGCTGGATGGAATTCCGTCAGCCTGTCGAAACTACTTAGCGCAGATGTGAGACAAGTCTAATAGAGTGATGTTGGTGCCATCACTGAGGGTAACTCACCGGTCGGATGTTCCTGGCTTCTCCTCTACAATCTTTTTGGTAGGTACCAGGCCGAGAATGGCGGCAAATTCCAACCTGTTTAGATGACACAATGAATGGTGAGGAGCATTAAGATGAGAGATATGAGAATTTGCACATGAAGCGGCAGGTATTTTATAGTCACTTACTTAGTGTAAACTGCCATCTCTAGTTCCAGTCCAGGTTCTCCAAGCTCAGGTATTTTTGCTGCCCTTTCAAGATAATATTTTAGGGTTCTTCTTCTTCTTTTGGGTGTTCTTGCAACTGGACGGACAGCTAAAAGTGGAGAAAATGTACAATATTAAGAGGTTCATCTGTTTAGAAAGTGATAGGAGCAGAATTTTGGGTTATCATTTGCCTTGGACCTTCTTCCACTTGGTCCTCTACTCTTATAAGGAAGCTCTATCTTACTTTTCTATGACTACTGGTTATACAGAATATCTATTAATCCAGCACCTCTCAGCTTTTTGTAGCATACTTAGGCCTCATGCACACAACCGTTGTGTGCATCCGTGGCCGTTGTGCCGTTTTCCGTTTTTTTTCGCGGACCCATTGACTTTCAATGGGTCCGTGGAAAAATCGGAAAATGCACCGTTTTGCAGCCGAGGCCGTGATCCGTGTATCCTGTCCGTCAAAAAAATATGACCTGTCCTATTTTTTTGACGGACAACGGTTCACGGACCCATTCAAGTCAATGGGTCCGTGAAAGAACACGGATGCACACAAGATTGGCATCCGTGTCCGTGATCCGTGGCCGTAGGTTGCTTTCATACAGACGGATCCGAAGATCCGTCTGCATAAAAGCCTTTTCTGATCTAAGTTTTTACTTCGTGAAAACTCATATCCGACAGTATATTCTAACACAGAAGCATTCCCATGGTGATGGGGACGCTTCTAGTTAGAATACACTACAAACTTTGTACAAGACTGCCCCCTGCTGCCTGGCAGCACCCGATCTCTTACAGGGGAATATGATAGCACAATTAACCCCTTCAGGTGCGGCACCTAAAGGGGTTAATTGTACTATCATATTCCCCTGTAAGAGATCAGGGCTGCCAGGCAGCAGGGGGCAGACCCTCCCCCCCCTCCCCAGTTTGAATATCGTTGGTGGCACAGTGTGCGCCCCCCATCGGGCCCCCCCTCCCTCCCTCTATTGTAATAAATCGTTGGTGGCACAGTGTGCACCCACCATCGCCCCCCCTCCCTCCCTCCCTCTATTGTAATAAATCGTTGGTGGCACAGTGTGCGCCCACCATCGGCCCCCCCTCCCTCTATAGCAGTAACAACATTGGTGGCAGTGTGCGGCCTCCCATTCCCCCCCCCCCATCATTGGTGGCAGCGGAGTTCCGATCGGAGTCCCAGTTTAATCGCTGGGGCTCCGATCGGTAACCATGGCAACCAGGAAGCTACTGCAGCCCTGGTTGCCATGGTTACTTAGCAATAGTACAACAGTAGAAGATTCATACTTACCTGCTTGCTGCTGCGATGTCTGTGAACGGCCGGGAGCTCCTCCTACTGGTAAGTGACAGTTCTTTAGCAATGCGCCGCACAGACCTTTCACTTACCAGTAGGTGGAGCTCCCGGCCGGACACAGACATCGCAGCAGCAAGCAGGTAACTATGAGTCTTCTACTATTGTACTATTGCTAAGTAACCATGGCAACCAGGACTGCAGTAGCGTCCTGGTTGCCATGGTTACCGATCGGAGCCCCAGCGATTAAACTGGGACTCCGATCGGAACTCCGCTGCCACCAATTATGGGGGGGGGGGGAATGGGAGGCCGCATACTGCCACCAATGTTGTTACTGCTATAGAGGGAGGGGGGCCGATGGTGGGCGCACACTGTGCCACCAACGATTTATTACAATAGAGGGAGGGAGGGGGGGCGATGGTGGGCGCACACTGTGCCACCAACGATTTATTACAATAGAGGGAGGGAGGGGGGGCGATGGTGGGCGCACACTGTGCCACCAATGATTTCTAACATTAGAGGGAGGACGGGGGGCCCGATGGGGGGCGCACACTGTGCCACCAACGATATTCAAACTGGGGAGGGGGGGGGGTCTGCCCCCTGCTGCCTGGCAGCCCTGATCTCTTACAGGGGAATATGATAGTACAATTAACCCCTTTAGGTGCCGCACCTGAAGGGGTTAATTGTGCTATCATATCCCCCTGTAAGAGATCGGGTGCTGCCAGGCAGCAGGGGGCAGTCTTGTACAAAGTTTGTAGTGTATTCTAACTAGAAGCGTCCCCATCACCATGGGAACGCCTCTGTGTTAGAATATACTGTCGGATCTGAGTTTCACGAAGTAGCTCATATCCGACAGTATATTCTAACATAGAGGCGTTCCCATGGTGATGGGGACGCTTCAAGTTAAAATATACCATCGGATTGGAGAAAACTCCAATCCGATGGTATAAAAGAACTCCAGACTTTACATTGAAAGTCAATGGGGACGGATCAGTTTGAAATGGCACCATATTGTGTCAACATCAAACGGATCCGTCCCCATTGACTTGCATTGTAATTCAGGACGGATCCGTTTGGCTCCGCACGGCCAGGCGGACACCAAAACGACTTTTTTTTCATGTCCGTGGATCCTCCAAAAATCAAGGAAGACCCACGGACGAAAAAACGGTCACGGATCACGGACCCACGGACCCCGTTTTTGCGGACCGTGAAAATAAACTGTCGTGTGCATGAGGCCTTAGGGTGTGGACAGATGGAGCAGAATTTTACTACATATCTGCAGAGGATTCTTTGAGGATTTCTGTGTATTTACAACAGACTTTACCCTGTGCATTTTAACCTCTTGCACACACCTCCGACTCCTTAAGGACACAGGTCGTACAGGTAAGCCCTGTGTATTTCCGATCACTGCCGCGTGGCGGGCGGGGATCAGAACGGAGTGCCTGCTAAAATCATTCAGCAGGCACCCTATGACAATGCCGATGGGGGTCCTGTGACCCCCCATATCGGTGATCGCTGCAGATTAACCCCTTCAATGCAGTGGTCCGTGCTGACCGCAACATAGAAGTTGTTTGTGGTTGAGTGATCGCATCGAGTCCCCGCGCTGCTGTGGCGGGGACTCGATGTGTGACAAGGCAGCCCGATGCCTTGCACGGCATCGGGACCTGCCTTCTACGGGTGCCAGGGAGATCCAGCCTCAGGCTCAGTCTCCTAGGCAACCTGTTAATGTATTACTCAGTGTCATACACTAACAGGCAATGCATTACAATACAGATGTATTGTAATTGATTGCAGAGGGGATCAGACCCCCAAAAGTTGATGTCCCAGAGTGGGACAGAAATAAAGTTAAAAAAAAAAAGTTAAAATAGTGTTTTTAATAAAAAAAATAAACTTTCAAGTAAAAAAAAGAAAAAAACTCCCCTTTCCCATAATTTTCTAAGAAAAAAGAAAAAATTGAAAACACACATATTAGATATTGCCGCGTCCGAAAAGGCCGGCTCTATAAATATATCACATGATCCACCCCGCCCGATAGACACCATAAAAAAATAAAAATAAAATAACAGTGTGAAAAAAGCCATTATTGTCACCTTACATCACTAAAAGTGCAACACTAAGCGATCAAAAAGGCGTATGCCTCCCAAAATAGTACCAATCTAACCATCACCTCATCCCGCAAAAAATGAGCCCCTACATAGGACAATCACCCAAAAAATAAAAAAACTATGGCTCTCAGAATATTGAGACACTAAAACATGATTTTTTTTTGTTTCAAAAATTATATTAGTGTAAATAAAAGAAGTAAACATATTAGGTATCGCCGCGTCCATAAAAACCTTCTCTATAAAAATATCACATGACCTAATCCCTCATGTGAACACCGTAAAAAATAAAACAATGTAAAAAAAGCCATTTTTTGGTCACCTTACATCACAAAAAGTGTAATACTAAGCGATCAAAAAGTCATATGCACCCTAAAATAGTACCAATCAAACCGTCATCTCATACCGAAAAAAATTAGCCCCTACATAAGACAGTCTCCCAAAAAAAAAAAAAATTTCAGAATATGGAGACACAAAATAATTTTTTTTCCAAAATGCTTTATTATTTAAAACTGAAACAAACAACAAAAAATATTTGGTATTGTCGCGTCCGTAACAAACTGCTCTATAAAAATAGCTCATGATCTAACCTGTTAGTTGAACGTAAATAACAAAAAATAAAAACTGTGCCAAAACAGCTATTTTTTTGTTACCTTGCCTCACAAAAAGTGTAATATAGAGCAACCAAAAATAATCTGTACCCTAAAATAGTACCAACAGAACTGCAACCTTATCCCATAGCTTCCAAAATGGGGTCACTTTTTTTGAGTTTCTACTCTAGGGGTGCATCAGGGGGGCTTCAAATGTGACATGACAATTTAAAATTATCCCAGTGAAATTTGCCCTCCAAAAAAAACATATGGTGTTCCTTTCCTTACTGGATAAGTAAGAGTGTTCTAAAGTTATTCACACATAAAGTAACACGGGTCAGATTTGCAAAAAATGGCCTGGTCCTTAAGGTGAAAATGAGCCCGGTCCTTAACGGGTTAAAGGCTAACATCTGCATTGGAAATCTTTTTTTTAATCTTATATATCTTTATTTCGATTTCATACAATAAATACATCCGTAGAAAAAACACGTTGCTCCAACAATACATGCAAAAATAATTATTGACAGTTGATAATTGCTGTTCATTTTTTCTTTCTTTCTCCCCTTTCCCAACCACCTCCCATCTCCCCTCTCCCATTTCCCTCCCACCCCCAAAAGGAGGGGGGGCGTAGAGAGAAAAAAATCTGGTCGAGATTTGGTGACTTTTTGGTATAATTCTTCATCCCACGTTCTTCTTTAATTAGATTGTCTTTTGCTTTCCTCCACTGTCCCACCGTCGGAGGATCTACCTTTATCCATTTCCTAAGTATAAGGAGTCTAGCCTGAAATAATACTTTGTTCAAAACCAATCGTATTTTTTTATTTAATTTCAAATGTTCAGTTGCCCCTAAAATACAAATTACTGGATCATTTGGCAACCGGACCTTCAGGAGCAAAAACACAATTTCCGTAATTTCTGTCCAGTATCTATGAAGCTTGGGACACCTCCAAAAGCAATGTATCAAATCAGCTCTCTCCTCCCAACATTTTGGACATTTATCTGTTGTTCTCACCCCCATTCTTTTTAGCATCCATGGAGATCGATGTAGTCTATGCATTATAAAAAATTGTGAAATCTTATGCGAACCCCTATCCGAAACTGTCGCATAATTTCTAAGAGCATCTCTCCATTTTTCCTCTGTAAAGGAATCTAGATCTTTCTCCCATTTCTCCGCGGCAAGCATTGTAATTGTTTTTCTTTTTTCCTCCATCAAAATCCTATATCTCTTTGCAGTTATTCCACCTCCTTCCCCTGCTACAATAAACTTATCCAACCTATCTGATTTTTCCCTTCTGTACCTATCCTCCTGTGCCACTATCCGCAATGCGTTCCTAAGCTGGAAATATTTATACATGTCACTATGGGGGATCCCAAATTCCGACACCATTATGTTAAAATCCTTCAGCTTATCTTCCTCGAAAATCTGATCTAGATATTTCACTCCTTTTTCCCCCCCAGTCTATATAATCTCTTATTGTTTCCAATTCCTTTAAATTAAGATTTTTCCATATCGGTGTATACTTCAAAAACCCTTTAATCTCCAATATCTTCTTAATTTCCCCCCATACGTATTCTACTAAATTTAATATCCTATTACCAGTATTTTTTTTCCCCAAAAAACCTGACTCCAACACCTCTAAGTGATTAAATTCCTCTTTCCATCCCCATCTATTTAATTCTTGTCTACCCATCTGACTATCTAAACTATCCTTTATATTCCCATATTGTGTTATTAAATAGTAAAAGAACAGATTGGGAAGCGCTAGTCCTCCTTCTTGCACTGGGAGCTGAAGGACTTCCTTCTTTATCCGAGGAATCGCACCCTTCCAAATAAAGTCCCCCATTAATCTATCAAATAATTTGAAAATATTCTGTGGTATTCTTACTGGGGCATTTTGCAGTACATAAAGTATCTTTGGGAGAAAGACCATTTTTATTAGATTTACCCTACCTTGTATTGACATTGGTAATCTTTTCCATATGTGTATTTTAGTTCTTAATTCTTTTATTAAGGGGAGGACATTTAATTTTTCATATTCTTCTATGTTTCCGGAGATTTGTATACCAAGATATTTAAAATTTTCGTGTCTTTTAAGAACGTGCACCCGTGTATCTCTCTGTAATTGCCCATCTCCTAATAATAACATGTGTGATTTTCCCCAATTAATGTTTAAACCGGAAAAGAACCCAAACTTATCTATTATCTTTACCACTTTGTTAAACTGTTCCCCAGTGTTTTGCAAAAAAAGTAAAATATCATCTGCATACATCAACAGTTTTTCTTCTCCACCCACATATGAAAAACTTTTAATCTCCCTATCATTTCTTATTATATTTGCCAAGGGTTCAATTGCAATTGCAAATAGCAATGGGGAGAGAGGGCATCCCTGCCTTGTGCCACGTGATAGGGCAAACGGCAGGGACAAGCTCCCATCCACCACCACTCTAGCCCTAGGGTTACGATATATTAACTGAATCCACCCTATAAATCCCTCCCCTATGCCAAACCTCCTTAATACTGCCCATAGATACTCCCATTCAATGCAATCAAATGCCTTTTGGGCATCTAATGAGAGTATCGCTTTCTCCCCTGCATCTAATCTATTGGCTTCGATGTTAAGGAATAACCTTCTTATATTAGAGTATATTGTTCTACCCGGTATAAATCCTGTCTGATCTTTATTTATTATTTCTTTAATAACCCTTGAGAGCCTGTCTGCTAAAACTTTTGCCAAAATTTTGACATCCGTATTCAAGAGGGATATAGGCCTATATGAGCCGGGATCTGTTTGTTCCTTCCCCTTTTTTAGAATTAATGTAATAATTGCTTCCTTCATAGAACTCGGTAAATCACCTAATTTTTGGGCCTCATCCAGTGTTATTTTTAATTCTGGAACTAATACCTGGGAGAAGGTTTTATATATTTCAAAGGGGAGCCCATCTCCACCTGGTGTTTTCTCAAGTTTAACCTTCCCCAGAGCTAAATTTATTTCTGCCACCATTATTTCTTTTTCCAAATATTCTTTTTGGACATCAGATATCCTATTAAAAGCAATCTTATCTAAATATGAATCTAACTCTTGTTTTGAGTATTGTACCCTGGACTTATATAACTCTTGGAAATAGTCCCCGAACACTTTTTTAATATCTTCAGGTACGGTAAGTAATTTGTCCGTTTTATCTTTAATCGCGCCGATCCATGATTTCCCTTTTTGATTTCTCACTATATTTGCTAATATTTTACCGACCTTTTCACCCTCCGAGGCCAACCTAATCCCCTGAAGGAGCAATTCTTTCCTACTTTTTTCTAATTGATATATCCTCAACTTTTCTTGTTCTTCCTCCCAGACTCTCTTATTAAGTACGGTAGGGTATCTCATACATACCATTCCAGCCTCTTGTAATTTTTTTTCCAATACCTTCCCGTTCTCTCTAGTATTTTTTTTCCAGTAATTTACTTTTTTAAACAGTACTCCCCTCAAAAATGCCTTAAAAGTGTCCCAAACCACAAGTCTACCGGCAGAACCATTATTTTCCATGAAAAAGAGTTTTAACTCCTCTATTATACTCTCTTTATCTGAGATTAATAATAGCCAATGGGGATTAAACTTAAACAACGGCAAAGTATTATTTTTATTCAGATCCAACTCAATTACCATTGCACTATGGTCCGACAGAGCCATGGGTATGTACTTTATCCTAATCCTATTTTGAGATATTAGATTTTTGTTTCCAAGAATCATATCTATTCTCGACCAGGTTTGGTGTGTTTTTGAATAACAAGAATAGTTAATTTCATCCGGGTTCTGCACCCGCCAAACATCTACCCAATTAAATTCATGTACTAATTTACATAACTCTACATTTTGTGCTCCTCCCCTTCTGCTAGACATCCTATCCCTGAGTGGATCCATAACCGCGTTATAATCGCCGACCGCAATCAGTATACATTCCTGTTTGTTCAGCATAAATCTATACAATTGATACAAAACATCTGATTTATATGGTGGTGGAATATATATATTTGCGAGTACGTTTTTTTTTCCCCATCTACATAACAATGTAAAAAGAGGTACCTGCCACAATCATCGGCCTCACATGCCAGAGCCTCAAATTTAATCTTGTTATGTATCAAAATTGAGACCCCTCTGGAGTAGGTAGTATATACAGAATGATATCCCGCCACCATCCATCTCCTCTCCAACCACCTTACTGATTCCTTATCTAAATGTGTCTCCTGGAGGCAGATGACAGCTGGCAGAAACCTCTTGATCCACTCAAGGATAGCAAACCTTTTAACCCTCTCACGGAGCCCTCTCACATTCAATGAAAGGACCCTAACCATCTATCCGGGGGAGAGGAAAAAAAAAAAAAAAAAAAAAAAAAAAAAGGAATTTTCTCTCCACGCCCCACCCACCCACATCCCCCATATACCCTCCCATCTAAGTAGTCCCCCCTTCTGCTGGTCGGCAGTCCGGGCGACTCCATATCTTAGCATAGTGACTCCTATCACCTCCCCCCCCCAGCCTCAAAGACCCTCCCCATCCGCCCATTCGCTAACTTCCTCCGGAGTCTGAAAGAAAACGAACTTGCCGTTATATTCCACCCTTAGTTTTGCTGGAAAAAATAGACTGTACTTTATACCTGCCTCCCTTAGTCTTTTTTTTACCGATATAAACTCTCTTCTTTGTGCATTAGTACTAAATGAATAATCTGGAAAAAGTTTAATCTTTACACCCTGTATATGGTATCTTTCTGAAGTTCTAGCGTCGGCTAATATTCCGTCTAGGTCCTTGGATAGTAGGCATTTCACCAATATCGGTCTAGGGTAATCTCCTGGCACCCTGTTTTTTATGGGGACCCTATGTGCTCTTTCAATAGAAAACAGGGGGGAAAGAGTACCTTCTCTACTGTTTTCCCTTAACCATCTCTCCATAAATTCAGTACAGTTTTCTCCCTCCGCTCGCTCTGGGATCCCCACACATCTTATATTTGACCTTCTTGATCTATCCTCCTGGTCTACCAATTTTTGTTCCATCTTGGCGTTTGTCTGTTTTAAAAGTGTCACCTCCTTCTCTAATTTCTGGACGGATTTCTCTAGGGTGGGAATCTTTTTTTCCATCTCTTGCAACCGCTGCCTTACTTTTTCCATCTCCGCTCGTATAACCATAACATCCGTCTGTACTGCCCCGAGCTGGGTTACCAGATTACCCATTAAATTTTCCATCCGTGAAACCGTACCAAGTATATCCTGCACCATTTTTACATCTGTTTCTGTGTATGTCACTGGGGTTCCCCTCTCCCTCTCCCCCTTCAACTGACGTCTCATGTGTCGGACCCTGTAATCTGGGATCCACAGTTTTTTCTTTTTGTGGGGATCTTGGCCCTGGTGAATTCGGAACCAAATACTTATTAAGGCCCGATTGTTTAGACCCACTTTCCAAACCTACTGCTGATCTCCTGGCGGTGCTCCCCGCAGGGCCACGCTGTTCCTCCCTTTTTTTAGACGGCATTTCAGTTCTCCACCTTTTTTTTTTTTTTCCCCTTTCCGCCTCTTCTCTCCCTTTTCTTTTTTTTCCTTTCCCTTTCCTCCCTTCTTCCTCTTTCCTCCTTCTCTCCTTCCTTTCCTTTCCTCCTCCTTTCCTCCCTCCCTCTCTCTTTCCCTTCCCCTTCTCTTTTCACCCCCCCCCCTCTCTCAATACCAGGGCAGTTTAAAAACCCAGCAAAAACAAATATAACCCCCTTCTTAAATTAGTCACATTAATCACAATCAAATACAGGCAATAAATTATATCCATATTTAAACAATTTTAAACACGAAAGTCAGTCCAATGGTGAGAAGATCAGTTCAAAGGGGGAAAAGTTAGTAATGTTAATCAGGACCTTGACCGGGAGAGATGAATTCCTTACGGAGTTATGACTCAGGGCGTAAGGTCCGGGCGTATCGGAAGGTGCAGGCAATTAGTTAGTTAAATCGGGGAGGTACAATACCGTTAATTTAAGACCTGGGGGCAGACAGGGTTATCTCAAACGGAATTGTTAAGGGTTAATGTAAAAAGAAGGGTTATACACCAGAATCCGAACCCTCCCCCAATCTTCCTCTCCACGTTTAATTCACTATGTTGCTGGTTGTCTCTTATTCCAACCAAGTGTCTCAAGATGGATATCGTTTATCCTTTGGTCTGCAATGGCCTCAAACTGCGTACCCATAATCACAACCACAGTCACCGTGGGAAACAGACCCTCTATCAGCTGCCATCGCCGGGGATATCACCCCTACTTTTTACCCTCCTTCACAGTGAGGGCAGACATAAGGGCAAAAACTGAACATGGGTCGCAGTAGGAGGCGATACAAGCTGTACCCCCAGAGTTAATCACCCCTGGTGGTCCTATATCCAAAAGCTTAAAGGACCTGTCGTTCGGCACTGCGGTCAGATAGTACAGTCCGGGTCAGCCTCTCCCATAAGGTCAGCAGGGATCCACAAAGAGCAAGACCTCAGGCTCAAACGGCAGCATCCCAAACGCCTTCTCTTCAATGCGCCAGCACCTCCACTCACAATCCTCTCCAACAGCACGGCCGCTATGGCGACTCACCACCTGGCGACTCCTGGCATCACGGAACGAGGATCGAGGTCAGGACACCAGCAGCGGCATCCAGGCAATCCAGGGCGGCCTCGGCATCTCGGACTCTCGGCCTAACAGCATCAGCTGTTCCGAACGACAGTATGGGCGGCCAGCGTGCGGAGGGGGGGCGGGGGGGCGGAGGCGGAGCCCTAGCGTCCTACGTCAGACGCTCTCATGCGTCCCTCTGCATTGGAAATCTACTTCATAAACTGATATGCCGTGTATTTACAGACCGCACCGCAGGGCAATGTACACACAGATATTCTTCTGCAGTGTGGAGATGAGATTTCTTAAAATCTCACCCATTTTGCTGATACTGTAAAACTCTACAAATATGCCACATGGAAATCCACAGCGTATTCATCCCCTGCGGAAGTGGCTTTAGGGTATACACATTGGGCACCTTTTCTGTAACACAATTCTGATTTTGGATTTTGCCACCGTGTGACACAGATGTCACCCTATGCATTGCTCAGTGTAAAACCCGCTGGAGAGATCCGTAGCATAAACTGACAGGCTGCAAATGTAAAGTCTGCCCCAGAGATCAGTTTCCGCTGCAGATTTCTTTCCGACATTTAGATGACATTTGTGTAAATCTCATCCACTTTGCTGTTGCGGTAAAACCCTGTAGACTTTCTGCTCACAATTCTGCTGCTTAAAAATGGCAGTGTTTATGCCACTTGTGGCCGTACCCTGAAAAAGAGGAGAAGTTGTATCCGTCCTTTCTACTTTCCCTCCTTTTCTACTTTCTCTCCTTTTATGACCCCTCCTGATTTTGGCTTCCAAAACTGCATCAGGAAACCTGACCGTGTGGCCGGGCCCTAAAGGGAGTTTTCTGTATGTTTGTTCCATATCTTTATTTTATACTTACGTGTTTTCTCTTTTTCCCATAGAAAGTTTAATAATCCGTTGGAAACGAATTCCTGGTATCGGTTCCCTTTATTTGTTCGGGATGATCTTCTTTCGGTCATACTGGCGGCTCTTAGGTCCTCCTCACTTCACAGATTTGTGAATATAAACTGACGCAGTTTTGCTGTTACTATGTAATATATCGGTTACTGGTGGACGAGTCCGTTACCGTAGAGATAGAATGTCTGACAGTTGGGAGGTCTTCATGTAAACAACTACATGCTGCAGTGTAATATTTACCTGTTACTTAAAGGGGTATTCCCATCTCAGACAATGGGGGCATATCTCTAGGATATGCCCCCTTTGGCTGATAGGTGCGGGCCTAACAGAAATGAATGCACAGTGCGCCCTACAAGATAGGTGGGGGTCCCATAGGTGGGATCAGCAACTATCAGACAATGGGGACATATTTGAGATGACACAACCCCTTTAATCTGTTCAGGACAGGGCAATTTTTCCCTTTACAGCTGTACATGGACTTAGTTTTTTGTGGGACAAGTTGTATTTTTTAATGGCGCTGTTTATCTTCACATAGCTAACATAGGGGAACACATTTTTTGTGTGATGAAATTGGGGGAAAAATGACAATTAATTGTGCAGTAGAAGTGTCAACCCTATTTTTCGGGTTAGTACGATTACGCCAATACCACATTTTTTATAGTTTTTATTATTTTTACTTCTTTTAAAAACCTATGAAAAACTTTTTTTCCTTTGTATTGCCATATTGTGATGCCTATAACATTTTTATTTTTCTCTCTACAGCTGCTGTAATGGCCTGCTAGATTTGAATGGGTGGTGTAGTGCAACGCTTAATCCCCCCTGTGGTGTAGCTGCAGAGAAATGTAACACTAAAGGGAACTTTCTGACAACTAGAGGTTGTCCAAAGCAGAGATTCCCTTTACATTATAACTTTGGCCCTGCTACAGTCATGTCTTGTATTAATGCTAACAATCCAGTTTTTGTAACCGAAAGTTCATAACTGATGAACTAATTTCACATTAGTCGGTATTTTCCATCATATTCCCGGCTATTAAGACAAATAATCAAGTGTATCATCCACGCCAGACGCGTTTCGGAGACTCTACTTTCTCCTTCCTCAGTGGCTACACTTGATCTGTATGGTCAGCCGGATTTTATATGTGTGCCATCCGGAATTTCTGGAAAAAATGGGCTGGATTTTATAATGAAAATTCTGATTCTCTTTCTGTTGCAGTTCTCTTGCGTTTTTCATGCGTTTTTTAGGTACTTGTGCGTTTTTTGCTCTTTGGTATGTATACCAGCTGTAGAAGGTCTTCTATAGTTTATTTTCAGCTAAACATGTTGCATTGATGTTATCATTTTTTTATAAAAAATTCTCTTAAAAAACATTCTTCAGTCGAGTTTTTCAATAGAACCAGGTTTGTAATGGTTGACAGCAATTATTGAGATATGATTTCATCTTGTTTTGCGCCTCATTTCGGATCTAACTCAATAGGGGATATTTGGATAGGAGTTTTCTGTAAAGACAGGGTGAGTATTATGTAGACATATCTATGAAAATCATCTACAATTCTTATGAGAAAATAATCCAGTCTTAGTATCTATCTAATTCAGGCTCAGTGGGAGAGCATGGATGTAAATTCCTACTGTGGCTTTATTGCGGTTGTTGTGAGATTTTTATACTTTTTTTCAGTAGTGATAAATTTTTTTATTTTATTATTTTGTTATTTTAATGTATATATCATCGGTGGTGTATCTTTTATCATTAGTTTACAGCTCCATATAGTACTTAGAAACAAAAGAGTTGAAGACGATTACTGCATTAAAGAATTCCCTTTTATTTGAATGTTCTAAATATGTCATTATGGGGGGGGGGGGGGGGAGTCTTGTTTTGTCTTTCTTTAGGGTAGATGTGTTACATAGGCGTGTATGGGATGGGAGTCTTCAGCTGAGGAGGGGTCGCAGTGCTGGGAAACAGCCTGACTGCGACCCCCCGTCGACCTGGGGCACCCACCCCTTCAAAGGAACCCCAAGATCTCTAGTTTGGCGTTCAAGCCTTCCCGGTAAAAGACTGCCGAAGTCGAAAATCCTTCTGGATTCCGCTCTTGACATTCTTGATATGTGATCCAATGGCATTCTACTTGTTTGAATGCTGCGAATATGAGGTCTTTAGGGTCTTGATTATGGACTAGTTTGAAGTGCTTGGACAGGGAGTGCTTCTCATAACCTTTTTTGATATTATTTATATGTTCTGCTATTCTGACCTTCAAGGGTCTTTTTGTTCTACCAACATATTGTTTGGAACATGTGCATTGATGCGCCGATCCAACAGCGCACCACTTTAGGCGCAATTTAACATGCGGAACAACTCAATCTCAAAGCATACCAATAAATGTACTAGTTGACTGGACATTCTAGATATTGTTTTATCCATATATTTTATATTTTTATACAGATTAAAATTTTTATCTAGTCTATATTTTATTGATTATATCCAGTTCTAAATAAATGGTTTATTAATTCTATGTGATTCCATTTATAAGAGTGCCCATCCATTTATATCCATACATACATAATACTCAGTGTAGGAGTACTATACTTAATACTCAGTGTAGGAGTACTATACATATACTCAGTGTGGGAGTACTATACATAATACTCAGTGTAGGAGTACTATACATAATACTCAGTGTAGGAGTACTATACATATACTCAGTGTGAAAGTACATTCATCGTGTGGGAGTACTGGGCATTTGCTAATCACAAGAAGCATCAGTGATATTTCTGAACTACATCCTAGAACATAATGAATTGCCGCTGTATAATTGGACGTCGAGTAGGAAACAATGAGGGTCTCTGTCAGAGCTGCAGACACACTTAGCTCGGTGACAAGGATGTGACGCACATCGACCTCCAAGCCCTTATCAGCCTAATTGTAGGAAATGTTGGACTGTACCATAAACACGTCACATAGTGATTTCAGTTTTCCCAATGTTCTTGATATAATCTTTACTGGAATCAGTGTTTTCTAGAATATTACATGACATGGCTGTCCAAGCAGATTGTGCCATTCCAAAAGGTGACAGATGATGTCGGAGAGTAATAGTATAACGATAGAATGAGAGCAGAGATCCTTTATATCACACTGATGAAATATCACATACACATCACTCATTGTAAAACGCTCAAGGGACAAAAAGAGCGTCATGCACCTAAAGGAGGATTAAGTTCATGGCGAAAACAATGAAAAGACCAGAAATCCTTGACATCTGGAAGGAAAAAAAACAACTATTTCAGGTCATCTACCATGTATATGACCCCACTTTCTGGAAGGGTTTCAAAGTTGCACACAACTACAAGTGCTACAATTTTTTTAACAACCTCTACCACTTTTCTTTTTTTTTTTTTCTCCTCGAGATAAGAAGCTGGAGGTTTACCTTGAGATAAATAATCAGTGTGTACTGATGCCTATGAAGGGTTTAAAATAGATTTAAATTGATTGAAAGATTTGCTCTAATAAATCAGCAAGTAGGGGGGCATTTATGGCGTGTTGCAGTAAGCCCCTGGGGAGCCGGTGCAGAGGATAGGAGTGGTAGTCAGCCTGATGAGATGTATCACGGTGTACTCCCTCAGGTCGTTACTTCCTGGGGTCAGTGCAGTGAAAAAGTGAATGGAAGGAATCAGGCAGACGTAAGAGAAAAACAAACAGCTTTCTTTACAGCGTGCAAATGGTAACTTGCACTACATCCAGCCAGTGTTTGACTGAAGTCCCTTGGGATCACCAGAGGAAATGATTCTGAGGGCCCACGCTCTGTGTATATAGGACCTTAAGGGCTTTGTTTTACATGGGTTTCCTTATTGTCAGAGCTTAGGCTCACTGGAGGATCCTCTTTCACCAGATGATGAGGTATGATGACTGGTTAGATGGCTCTCAGAACTATGCTAGCTGACAAAGCCTCTCTTTTTCTCCTGATTCCTCTTCACTACAGCTATAAAACTGGCACCTGTGACTGTAGGTGTCCTCTACATAATGAAGGCTTTCAGATTTGCTTATCATGCCCTGGGGTGCTAGGTGTCTTAACTTGTTCTCCTTTACCTTCCAGAGACTTGGGTTATGGTGACTGGTGTCTTAACATGTTATCACCCACCTTGCAGCAGCAGCTGGTTGTAGCTGATGACTCTACTGTCTGGAACGCAGTAGCTTTTATGCATTCTGCGGCCCTTGGACCTTCCTGTCCCTTTGGAGCAGTGTTCTTCACAGTGGAGATGGATTTCTGGTCATAAGGAGCAGTAACCAGGAACTATAATGCAGGCATTGCAATGCCATGGGAACCTTTACTAATACTCGCATATAAAACTAGACTTCTTTTGTAGGCCGGCCTTTAACATGTAGGTTCCACTATCACTCATCCATTGCACAAATTTTTAGGGGGAAAAACTGAATACAGGTAAGATATTGTAAAATGCTAGTACTGTCATCTTGCATCAGTGGGATCCTTGGTTTAACCCAAGATAACATCTGAATGGAGATTGTATGTTCTTCCTGTGTTTGGGTGAGCTGCCTCCCAGACAATACAACGCTTGGGTTAATTTAGAATGCGAGCCGACACAAGTGATGGTGTGGCACTACAGAATATGTTGGCAGGGGCGTCGTTAGATAAAAACATTTGGGACTTGAGCCCCGGATGTTTTGTATAGTGCCCCGAATGTTATGCTGGCCTGATAGCATTATTTTATTTTTTATTTGGCTATTCCAGGGCCCTTTAATATTGATTGGACCTGGGCAATCCACCACAGATCATCCTTCCACCCACCTTATACTTGTTAAGCTGATCCGCTACTTGTGGGCTGCGTGGGCATGAGTTCAGTCACTTCGGTGCGCAATCCCGTCCTGCGGCGCGCGATCCCGCGAGACTTGCCGCGGGTGGTCACGGGTCTCACGTGCCACAGGACGGGATTACGCACCAAAGTGACTGAACTCATGCCCGCTCAACCCGCAAGTAGCGGATCAGCGGAACAAGTACAAGGGGGGTGGGGGGATGATGTGTGGGGTTGCCCAGGGTCCACTCCGATCACTATTAAAGGGCCCAAGCAAAGATTTCTGCAATGGTGAGGAAATGAAACATAACAGATACTGGAAAGTTACCGAATGTTGTATTATATAATGACTGCAGTCTGCAGTACTGCATTCCATTTGCGGAAACCAGAACACCTCTTGAAGCATGCCTTTAATGTGCAATTTCAACACGGTGGGCTTGTGCCCCAGATGTTTTCAGACCCTAGCAATGCCCCTGGTTGGCACTATAACTGAATAAAATAAATAACCCAACTAACCTTCTGGCATTCAGATTATAAACAGCGATTTGGACAGAAAGACTAGGGACCCATCCATAATCTCCAAATGAGGACATCTTAGAAAATTAAAAAACGTGGTGGGGATGAATTAGAAATAGGCTTTTTTTTAATGGGTTCTTCTGGTTTAAAAAAAAAATCTGTCTGCCTTCTTGTGGAAAGAGAGTTTTGTCAGTACTTACCCCTCCGTCGGGCCTCCTATTCCTCTTCAGCTCAGGTCCTGAACATTCCTGATTCTTCCTGTTCATCTGCATGTACTGAGTAGGACCTGATTGGAAGAGGCCACAGTCCAGATAGGTATAGACCAAACGCTCTTCACACATCAGGGCAGAGGGCGGATTTTTTTTTTTTTTTTTTTAAGGGTGGTAAACCCCTTTATGGCTCATTTACATGGGACGATGGAGCAGGCAGTTATCAGGAATGAAGTGCCGGCTTGTCTCGGTATGTGAGAGCTGCATTTACATGCAGCAATCACCTCTGCTGTATGGGTATAAGGGATTTCTGCTGCAATCGATCTTCCTCATACAGAACCACTGTTTCTGGGCAGCACATCACTGTTTCCACAGCACGATCTGCTGCCCAGACAGATGGTCTAGGTGTCAGCATGCTCACTCATCGGGTGATAGGCTGAACTGGATGGACGTATGTTTTTTTTTTTTCAGCCTTCTAAACTATGTTCTTATTGGCTGCACCTTTGCATAGGCCAATTATCTTACAAATAGTGTATGTTCTCAATACCCATCTAATGCAAAAGGACCTTAGTCTATATCCTGCTTAGTTCTAGTTTCTGTGCTGTTATTATGGACTACAGCAATAGTTTTGGAAATACACCTATCAGAATGAGGGCCGAAGTAAACACCAAAAAATAAACAACAGGTGCTGAAAAATCTAATCTGTCTCCCCTGAGGAAGCTGCCGTGAAACACGTGTCGGGGTGTTTTGGAGGTGCCGTCCACCGAGTCTGTATTTTATATGTTCTGACTATGTACTTTCTCTCTTTTTGGGAGGGTGCACCATATGGCAGGTAGACTTTTGTGATGCACCCACCCCTTTATTCGTCTTATGTATGCCTAAATCTGACCCCATTGCGGCACACATCTTGTGGTTTGCGTCTGTCAGTGCCAATTTATATGTTTTTTACCATGTCATTTTAAATATTCTAATAAATATATATTTTGGAGTACCCTGTATATTTGTGTGTACAGTGTGCTTTAGGTTATTTCATATAGGCGGTGAGCAATATATTGCTGTGTACAATCACTCAATGTAACTATATTATTGTATATAATATTGCAATATTATCTAAATAAATGTATGATTTATAGATGAATAGAAAGTTAGCTTTTACGACATGCCTCTGTAAAACGTGGCTCACTTAAATCATCGCTCCACGGCTAGCCATAACACCAATCCATTTGGTTTTCAATGCAATTCCATACAGACCTGGAGCAAAACATTGCAGATGGATCAAACACAACACACAGCGCCACCTGGTGGTAGGATTCTTTCATGAACCCCTGAACATTTATGGGCTTGTTCACATCACAGCTAGTTATTTCCATTATAAAGGCAGAACAACAACTAAAAAAAATAAAAAATTTAATGTTAAATCTGGCACATAGCTGATGCGAACAGACCCCACTGACTATAATGGGATCTGTCTTTTATCGGCAAAGAAAAGTCCTGCACGCAAGACTTTTTTGTACACCGTTTTTGACAAAATGTGCAGTGGTGGCCCTGGTTGGAGCCTCTGATGCAGATGTTAATAAGAACAATTAGACTGGCACATCCAAAGGTGCACATTCATAAAGCTAACATTCAGACAGCAAGCAAAATAGGTACGGCAGCACACTGGTCTGCATGCAAACAATAGAACATTGGGTACCTAACACTAACAGAACGGCCTCTCCTGGGCCTCTAACCTAAGCCTACAACGTTCAGGGCAGTGTAGGAACCAGCTATATTTATACCCTGCTTAGAATCCCTGGGCAGGTGGACGAGGAATGCTCAATCTAAAGGAGGCAGCTACCCTCCAAAAATACTACAAGAGAATTTAGACTAGCACAGCCATAGGCACAGGTGCATATCCATAAAGCTAGCATGCAGACAGCAAACAAAATATACTGTATATGGCATCACACTGTTATACATGCAAACAATAGAACTAATATATATATATATATATATATATATATATTTTTTTAGTTTCAAAAGTCATTTATTTGAGGTTTTGTGATTCAAGAATGAAAAGGTACAGTAGATGATACATTATAAATCAATACTGCATTATAGATCATTGTTACAATGGTTTGTTAGAAGAGATCTAACATAAATTGAAAATAAAAGAAAAACAAAAAAAACTAAAAACAAACAAACAACTTGGATCAATTGTTACAGAGAAAGATGAGTATTACAAGTAATTGTACAATCCTGCACAAATATTTTATAGCGTGAAGGTGTATCTGAGGTCTACAGAAAAGGAAGACGACATCCAAGGGTCCCAGACTTTCTCAAAGATATTGACCGTATCTGTCCTGATTGCTGCGAGTCTTTCAGAAAGAAGCAATTTGTTAATCCTATCCGTAACCGCTTGTTTGCTAAGTGAGGGTGTGCGCCACTTGAAAGCGACATAGATTCTTGCAGCTAGCAAGATAAATTGTGACAACTTAAAATTAGGCATAGACAATCCTGAGGGTTTATCTCCCAGCAAGCAGAGAGGGATCGTAGCCAAATATCTACAACCTAAGACAGAAGCAATCAGTGAGCAGATCTGGTCCCAAAACCGCCTCACTACAGGGCATCCCCACCAAATGTGTAGCATTGTACCATCCGCCTCACACCCCCTAAAACATTTTTGTGAGACCTCAGGATATATCAGATGTAACCTGGCTGGTACCATGTACGTCCTATGTAAGATTTTTATAGAGGTTTCCGCTAAGGTGACCTGCCAGGAACCTTTCGTCAGTGTTTGAGATCGTTGGAACCATGTTTGGACCGAGGATTCAAGGCCCATATCTCTTTCCCAAGCCAACATATAGGGTAGTTTTGTCCCTTCTGGGTGAGCGTCAAGAAACCCATATATTCTGGACAGGAGGCCTTGTTTGTATAGGGAGTATGTGACCATTCTCTCAAAAGGGACTAAATCTAGGTTCTGGGCTGGTCCAACCAGTGACTTTAAGAAGGAGAAAATTCTATTAACATTAAACAATTCTCCATCAGGAGGAGAATGTTTCCTTAAAAAGTCACCCTTAGACTCTAGGGCACCCCTGCGGAGGAATTTATGCAATATACAGAGGTTCTTACTGACCCACCAGTGGAAGGACGGGGAATGTAAGCCTGGGCGAAACGACGGATTGCCGAAAATCGGGGTCAGTGGGGATGGTGTAGATTGCAGCTTATATTTGAAACGGACTGACCTCCAGAGTAACAATGAATAGTGTGATAGAAGGGATGTGCTGCGGATAGTCAGCGCCAGGGACGGAGTCATCCATATCAAGGCTTTCCAAGTATAAGGCACCATGTTAGACATCTCTAAAGGAACCCATAGTGGCTGTTTTTTCCTATCTAGATGTGTTAGGAAGAGTTGGGCCAGCCTCGCAGCTCTGTAGTATTTCAGAAAGTCTGGTACAGATAAACCCCCCTGAGATTTATGTTTACACATAGTGGCCTTAGAAATGCGTGGTCTTTTGTTAGCCCAAATAAATTTCATATATTTTTTTTAAAGGTATTTTTTCAGGGCAAAAATCACAAAGTGCATTCACAATTTTAAAAAAATAATTGCCACATTTCTGCCTTGATTTTGCCACAATTTGAGAGTAATTATGGCAAAAACACAATTTGTCGGCGATACGTGAATGTGTCCTAAAAGTGTACCATTTAATAAAAATAAAAAGCTCTTGGCACCATTTTGATTGGTGGGAGTACAAATATGGAGCTTCGCTCTGATTACTGATACAAAGAGGCAGAAGCGCTCAGTGAAGACTCTATTGGAAAGGCAGGACAACGTCATGTAGAAGCTTATAGAAATCCAATGGCCCCTAAAAACACCAATCCTGCTTCTCCCAGGAGAGCTGTACAAAGCTGGGGCTGATGGGCACAGTGCACAGATGGGTTTATATGACCCTTCGTCCAAAACCCTTTGAACCCCTACTAGTCAAAACCTCAGACACGTAAACAAAATAAAAAGTACAAAAAGGTAATGACACTTTCAGTTTAGACTAAATTGGCCAATCATTGGGACAACTTCCTTTCTGATAGATCTTGACCTGAGTGAAAGGGATGACTTGTAGCCATTGACATGCACCAGCTGGCAATTCTGTTTATTGGAAAAATGTCCCATTATTATCAGGAACTAATGTTTGAATGAACGCTTGATCCTGATAATTGCTCTGTGTATATGTGTAGCCGAGCTTGTTCATTGGATGAAATTGTATGATTTTCCTAAGTTATGACGTAAAGTCATGATTTTATTAAAGACACGGAGGCGAGTATTGCTTTCTCTTCCTTTACTAAATCCATAGCAGCAAGAAGAGTAACCATGGTAACAACAAAAGAAACACCCCTAAGGGTAATTCCTCCCTCCCATCAGTCCATAAATAGCTCCTCCACAGGGACCACTTCCTCTTTCTTTGATCAACTGCAACGACCCAAAACATCCAGACGATCGGGATCTATTAAACCGGATCACTCCAACGGGAGACGACCAAAACTGCAAACCAGACCGGAAACGCACAGCACGGATCCGAACCCAGATCAGGAGATTCAACCTAGGAGAATACAGAAACAAAATAGTATGGTAATCTCAGAGCAATGAAAAAATCTCACTAGAACAACGTCACAGCCGAACTGAATTGACAGACACAATGAATAAATAACATAATGACAAATGTAAAATCACAGATACAAAACGGTAAAACTACTCGGCAATACATAAGGCAACAAAATCCCCCAACTAAAGGGAGGGAAACGGGAGGGCAATACTCGCCTCCGTGTCTTTAATAAAATCATGACTTTACGTCATAACTTAGGAAAATCATACAATTTTATCACAAGACACGGAGGCTCATATTGCTAGTTCAAAGTGAAGAAATAACAGAGGAGAAGGCGTGAGGTTCAGGACGAAAATAAAAATCCCTGAACGTAGAGGCTCTGGACCAGTCCGCTAGTCGCAACACATCCTCCAAACGGGCTCCAGAAACTGCCATAGACGTAGCGGAAGCCCCCCGAATCGAATGCGCCGTAAAGATGGAAGTATCGACCCCCGAGAGCGAGAGTACCCACTTGACCCAGCGAGAAAGGGTAACACTAGCGACGGGGGCAAACGGCCTACGAAAAGACACAAAAAGATGCGGCGACTCCCCAGACCGCAGGGACGCCGTCCGCGAGAGATATTCCCTAAAACAGGAAACCGGACAAACCGCGGGGCACTCAGAAAAAGCCGGGTAGGCAACTGAAGAAATGCCCGTCTTGGTACGACGAGAGATACTGAAAGAAATCCCTTCCGGCGTGAAAGAGACCGCATTAAAGTCCAAAGCACGGACATCTGAGACGCGCTTACAAGAAACTAAGCAGAATAGAGTCACCAGCTTCGCCGAGAGCTGACGCAGCGAAAGATCCGCATTAGAAGGCCAGCGAGATAAAAAATCAATGACCAGGGAAACATCCCACAAAGAGGAGAACCGAGGCCGAGGCGGTCTAGAGAGACGAGAACCCCGAAGTAAACGGCATACCAGAGGATGTTGGCCTGCCGGAAGACCCGAGAAACCCTGATGACGGGAAGAAATGGCTGACCTGTACAAATTAATGGTACGATAGGCCTTGCCATCCTCGAAGAGGGAGGACAAAAACCGCAATATCTCCTCTACGGGAGCCGAAACGGGATCCAGGTCCCGTCCCAAGCACCAACTAGACCAAACTCCCCAGGCTGCTCTGTACGCCCGAATCGTACCGGGGGCCCACGCATTTTCCAGAAGGAATCTAGTTGTTTCCGATATTCCCTCGATGTCCCAGCGACCCCTGAAATCCTGCAAGCCAGAAGACGGAGAGCGTTGTCCAATAGCAGGGGATGGCGTTGACCCCGCGGGCCTAGAAGGAGATCCAGATGGGCCGGGAGAAGGATCGGGTCCGCAATCAAAAGCTCCATCAGCTGTGGGAACCAAGTCTGTGGCCGCCAGAACGGAACCACCAGAACCAACTCCGCTTGCTGGCGACGTACCTGAGACAGTACCCTGGGAATCAAGGCGAAGGGTGGAAAAGCGTATAAGAGAGCGCCCGACCAATCCTGGAGCAATGCATCCACCGCCTCCGAGTGAGGATCCGGCCTCCAACTGTAGTACCTGGGCAGCTGGGCGTTCCAACGAGAAGCAAAAAGGTCCACGGAGAACGGGCCCCAGATGGAATCGATGGAGGAGAACACCGCTGAATCCAACCTCCAGTCGCTGAAGTCTGAGATGTAGCGTGAACTCCAATCCGCATGAACGTTGAGGAGACCAGGAATGTACTCCGCCACAACTGTTATCCCTCTGTCCAGACAATAGGACCAGAACTCCTTCGCCAGATGAGTCAACATCGCCGACCGAGTGCCGCCCATGGAGTTCACATACCGGACCGCCGACACATTGTCCATCCTGAGACGTATGCAAGCGCTGACCTTGCCGTCGACGAAGCTCCGAATCGCGAAGGACCCCGCCAGCAGCTCCAACGCGTTGATGTGCAGAGACGACTCCGACGTGGACCAAGGACCTCCGGTGGAAACGCCCTCGCAGCGGGCCCCCCATCCCTGCAGACTGGCATCCGATTCTATCACCACGTCCGGTTGAGGACCCACGATAGCCTTGCCGTTCCATGCGTCGAGATTGTGAATCCACCACGTCAACTCGTCCCTGGTGTCCTGATCCAGGACCACCAATTCCCCGTAGGTGGCGCCCGCCCGAAGGTGGGCAATCTTGAGCCGTTGAAGCGCCCGGTAATGGAGGGGAGCCGGGAAGACCGCCTGAATCGAGGAAGAAAGGAGACCCAAGACACGGGCTAAGTGACGGAGGGACACGTGAGGCAACCGAAGGGAGTGTCGTAATTCCTTCCGGATGGCTCGAACCTTGGACATCGGTAGACAGAGAGTGCGGGTGGAGGAGTCCACTCTGAATCCCAGGAATTCCATGGACCTGGAAGGTTGGAGACAAGACTTCTCGTGATTGATAACGAATCCCAGACCGGTGAGCAGAGAAACGGACAGATGCAGATGGGTAAGGAGCGTAGAGGGATCCCGAGCAATCAGCAGCATGTCGTCCAGATAAATTATCAGACGGACACCCTGCCCCCGAAGCCAGGAAACCACCGGCTTCATGAGTTTGGTGAAACACCAAGGGGCCGAAGAGAGGCCAAACGGGAGGCAGGTGAACCGCCAAATCTGATCCCCCCACCGGAAACGCAACAGATCCCTGGACTGTTGAGCGATAGGAACCGTGAGATAGGCGTCCTTCAAGTCGAGTTTGACCATCCACTCGTCCGGGAGGAGAAGATCCCTGAGCAGATGAATGCCCTCCATTTTGAAATGGCGGTACCGCACATACACGTTCAGACTCTTCAGATTGATCACCGGGCGGAACTGCCCCCCCTTCTTTTCCACAAGGAAAATATCGCTGACCACTCCCCCGCGAGGGTCTGGGGCTCTTTCTATGGCGCCCTTTTCCACAAGGGACCAGAGTTCCGTGTCTATGAGTCTGCGAGACTCTGGGGAGAACTCTCGCGGTCTGCAGGGGGGCAGACAAGTCGGGGTGTCTATAAGTTCGATCCGAAAACCCCTGACCGTGGCAAGGACCCACGGATCGGAGGTGATGCGATCCCAGGCATGCAAAAAATGTCGGAGCCTGCCCCCTATGCATAGGGAAGAAGACAGAGGACACACAAGGGGACTTACCAAATGGACGTCGGGAACCCGGAGCTCCCCTGAACCCTCTGGACCTTCCGAAGGTGCCTCTGGACGGGAAGAAAGGCGTTTGTTGACGCTGGTCTTGGAACGACTGGCGCTGATGAAAGGAGCCTCGACCGGTGGTACGGGCCTGGAAATGTGAACGGCCGGACAGGCGGCCCCTTGAGCTGCCGGCCCTGGTAGAGACCCGATTCTGAAAGACCTTGCGCATGTTGGACTGCGCTTTATCCAGTGCCGTGAAGGCACCAACAAACTTGCCAAGCTCCTTAATAAAAGGATCGCCAAACAGGAGCCCTTGAGCATCTCTGCCAGACTCGGATAAGGCCATATTGGTGAGTTTAGGCTCAATTTTCATGAGGATTGCTTTCCTCCTCTCAATCGCCAGGGAAGTATTAACATTCCCGGTCACACATATGGCACGCTGCACCCAGCCTCTGAGCTCTTCCGGGTCAATCTGAGTGCCATCCGCCTTGGCTGACTCAGCCAGCTCAAAGATTTTTGTGAGGGGACCTAGGATATCCAGGAGTTTGTCCTGGCAAGCTCGCAGGGCCGAATCAAGGCCCCTGCGAGGGTGAAAACCCGTTTTGGCCAGAAACTGGACCATTTTAGGGTCCACGTTAGGAGTCTCACCGACCTTATTAGGGATAATGGGGCGTGGACATTCAGCCCTTAGCTTGTTGCGGGTGTCCTTGCCCAAGGGAGTTCTAATCCTGGACTCCAGGTAGCTAGCCACATGGGGAGCGGGGACCCACTCGGCGGACCTGGGGTGGTGAAGGCTATCCGGATCAAACAGAGGTTCACCCGACGGGTCAGTAAGGGGGGCGGTAGAATTGATAGCCCCTAAGGTCCCACTAGTAGAAGGCCGAGATACTGGGACTTAATCGTCCACATCAGGGTCCACCATAACTCCTTCAATATCATCGTCCGAACCATCTGGACGGAAACTCAAAGCCTCCTCATCTGACTCGATTTCCGAGTGATCACTAGGCTCGCGCTGAGCGCGAGCAGACTTCCACCGACGCGACTTTTCTGCCTGGCGCGGACAGGCTCGTTTGCGTGTGCCAGGCACGCTCTCATGCGATAGAACCATGCTATCAGTGGTAGGGTTTCTGGAGGCAGTGGCTACAGGAGGTGGTATGCTGGGGGGAGCTCTTGGAATAAGGGCCTGAGAGATGGACTGGCTGATGACTGAAGACATGGATCCCATAGCGGCAGCAACTGCCTGGGATATGGACTGCTGCAGGGCCAGAGCCTGGGCATCAGCAGGGGACATAGTAAACGACCCATGAGCCGTAGAAGGTCCCTGGGGTATGGGAGTCAGGGAGCTGGGGACAGGGGTGGCGGAATCCCGAGACATATCCGTGGAGTTAGTCACTCACACAGAAGGGACCTAGTGTGTGGGCAGAGATCGCACAAGAAACCTGCTGAGAAGCTGCCGCACAAGCGAGATGCAGGGCCGGAATGTCGCTGGAGCGGAAGACACGGATGCAGGGCCGGAAGGAGCAGAGGCAATATGGGAACGCCCCCCCCGCTCCAAAACCCAATAGGAGCGGGAGGAAAAAAGCGCCGCCCTGCGAAAGACCGCCCCAAGAAGGAGGAGTGTCCCGAGAGCGGACGGGGACACCAAGATGGCGGAAGAGAGCCGGCGCCCGAATTCCAAGATGGCGCCCGAAGTCTCGGGAATCGCGAGAGTTCGGGCGCAGGGAGAACCTGCGGAGCTGTAGAAAGGGGACGACAATATGGCGCCCGCACGGAGGGCCCCGAACGGAACCCAGAAGCGGGATAGGGAAAAAAGGCGCCCCCCGGCAGCGAAAAAACCCCCGGAGAGGTAACTGAACAGCAGAAGCGGAGAGAGGGCAAGGTGGGACGCAGGCAGCCACAATCACATATATATAAGATATAAATACCCAGGGAATAAACGCCCACAGACTACCTAACGCAATAGGGGTTGACAAAACACCTCCCCAGACAGTGGGGAAATTGTAAGGCCAATACAGCTATAAAAGACAATATAAAAACAGACGTTATGATAAGACAAATTAGACCACTTATCTGCTATGGAGCAGCAAAGAAAGAGGAAGTGGTCCCTGTGGAGGAGCTATTTATGGACTGATGGGAGGGAGGAGTTACCCTTAGGGGTGTTTCTTTTGTTGTTACCATGGTTACTCTTCTTGCTGCTATGGATTTAGTAAAGGAAGAGAAAGCAATATGAGCCTCCGTGTCTTGTGATAAAATCATCGGTTATGCTGGCACATGCAGCAAATAATGGTTTTTGGGCAGCAGATCGTGCTGTGTAAGAGATATGCTGCCCAGAAACAATTAATCTCTATGAGGGTGGGGATGTGCAGCTCTCACCTCCTCAGGCAATTATCGGGAACGAACAGTTCCTTCCTGATCATTGCCTGCTCACTCAGCATGTGTAAATTCGCTATTACACTCATTTATAGGGGACACCAGATATTTCGAGGAGAGTGTAAAGAGCATCTAATAGCCCTCATATTAGTCCTTGAGGATAAACGATATGCCCTACCATTCATCCTGCAATTCTTGCCATCATCCATCTGGTAGGTCACTAAGAAATGCATACAAATGAAAGAAGTAGAGGGCAGATGGAAAGGAATATGTCTGCAGATTCTGACTACACATTTTATTTGTAGTCTGTTACCATAGAGATACATAGATCTACAAAGGGGCTGTAGAGGAAACAATTTCTAGGAAAGACTACACTACGTGCAGAATTATTAGGCAAATGAGTATTTTGACCACATCATCCTCTTTATACATGTTGTCTTACTCCAAGCTGTATAGGCTCGAAAGCCTACTACCAATTAAGCATATTAGGTGATGTGCATCTCTGTAATAAGAAGGGGTGTGGTCTAATGACATCAACACCCTATATCAGGTGTGCATAATTATTAGGCAACTTCCTTTCCTTTGGCAAAATGGGTCAAAAGAAGGACTTGACAGGCTCAGAAAAGTCAAAAATAGTGAGATATCTTGCAGAGGGATGCAGCACTCTTAAAATTGCAAAGCTTCTGAAGCGTGATCATCGAACAATCAAGCGTTTCATTCAAAATAGTCAACAGGGTCGCAAGAAGCATGTGGAAAAACCAAGGCGCAAAATAACTGCCCATGAACTGAGAAAAGTCAAGTGTGCAGCTGCCAAGATGCCACTTGCCACCAGTTTGGCCATATTTCAGAGCTGCAACATCACTGGAGTGCCCAAAAGCACAAGGTGTGCAATACTCAGAGACATGGCCAAGGTAAGAAAGGCTGAAAGACGACCACCACTGAACAAGACACACAAGCTGAAACGTCAAGACTGGGCCAAGAAATATCTCAAGACTGATTTTTCACAGGTTTTATGGACTGATGAAATGAGAGTGAGTCTTGATGGGCCAGATGGATGGGCCCGTGGCTGGATTGGTAAAGGGCAGAGAGCTCCAGTCCGACTCAGACGCCAGTAAGGTGGAGGTGGAGTACTGGTTTGGGCTGGTATCATCAAAGATGAGCTTGTGGGGCCTTTTTGGGTTGAGGATGGAGTCAAGCTCAACTCCCAGTCCTACTGCCAGTTTCTGGAAGACACCTTCTTCAAGCAGTGGTACAGGAAGAAGTCTGCAAGGTAAGAAAAACATGATTTTCATGCAGGACAATGCTCCATCACACGCGTCCAAGTACTCCACAACGTGCCTGGCAAGAAAGGGTATAAAAGAAGAAAATCTAATGACATGGCCTCCTTGTTCACCTGATCTGAACCCCATTGAGAACCTGTGGTCCATCATCAAATGTGAGATTTACAAGGAGGGAAAACAGTACACCTCTCTGAACAGTGTCTGGGAGGCTGTGGTTGCTGCTGCTTGCAATGTTGATGGTGAACAGATCAAAACACTGACAGAATCCATGGATGGCAGGCTTTTGAGTGTCCTTGCAAAGAAAGGTGGCTATATTGGTCACTGATTTGTTTTTGTTTTGTTTTTGAATGTCAGAAATGTATATTTGTGAATGTTGAGATGTTATATTGGTTTCACTGCTGGTAAAAATAAATAATTGAAATGGGTATATATTTGTTTTTTGTTAAGTTGCCTAATAATTATGTACAGTAATAGTCACCTGCACACACAGATATCCCCCTAAAATAGCTAAAACTAAAAACAAACTAAAAACTACTTCCAAAAATATTCAGCTTTGATATTAATGAGTTTTTTGGGTTCATTGAGAACATGGTTGTTGTTCAATAATAAAATTAATCCTCAAAAATACAACTTGCCTAATAATTCTGCACTCCCTGTATATGCAAACTCATTATTTGTTTTATTTTAGAATGTGTTGGAATAATAAGAAAAAACGGTTAGGAAGGTGGACGTAGCAGAGCAGCACTGAATGAAGTAACTTTATAGGGATCAATCAAACATAGTCTGTTGTTTCATAAAAGCCAATAGTTGAATATAAATGGAAATAATAACAAAGCAAATATAGCAATGCACGACCCTGGGAAAGAAGCGCACAAAGCTGAAACAAATGGTCTACGATAAGGGCAGTAATCCGTAACTGAAATATTCTTCTCACATTCCACATTTATGTCATGTTTACAGCATTAAAATGAATAAAGCTGGTCTTGAAATATCACATTTGAAGTTTGGAGATTTGGTCTGTGAGCAATTAAGAAGAACTATATATAGAGATTACGTGTAAATAGAAATACTCAGAGTTCAGGACATATCGTGCTGTAGGGAAGACGTGTACTCAGAGTAATCTAATAACCTACAAAAACCAATGTAAAGTTCAGATGAGGAATGATTGCAGTCGGTTATTACCGGGGTCCACATTTTAAACAAAGGCCTTTGGGCACAATCTTCAACAAAATAACAATAAAAGTTTTGTTAGGGTTATACAGGTGAAACTCGAAAAATTTGAATATCGTGCAAAAGTTCATTTATTTCCGTAATGCAACTTAAAATTAGAATATTGTGAAAAAGTTCAATGTTCTAGGCTCAAAGTGTCACACTCTAGTCAGCTAATTAATCCATACCCCCTGAGCAAAGGGTACCTGAGATTGTGACTTTGGGGTTTCATAAGCTGTAAGCCATAATCATCCAAATTATGCCAAATAAAGGCTTGAAATATCTCGCTTTGCATGTAAAGAGTCTATCTCATATATTAGTTTTACCGTTTAAGTTGCATTACTGAAATAAATGAACTTTGCACAATATTCTAATTTTTCGAGTTTTACCTGTATATTGTCTTAAAATCCCAAGGACCATCATCTGCTCTACTATTAGCTTCTGATGACATGTTCAGAGACGGACTGGCCATAGACCCTACAGGAAAATTTCCCAGTCGGTCGCCTGAGCACTTCTCACGGCCACTGGCCAGTTACATAATGATCCAATGCTCTCAACATTAATGTAGAGGCATCAGGTTATTATGAATCTGGCCAATGGCCACAGGTATCTTCCTGAATTCAACAGGGCGGTGATACACTTGAATACTGCAGCGAGGGTGGTGATATTTTGTGCTGCACTGTGGTATATGCCATGAGGAAGGATGTTTTGTTACATCTGAGACGCATAGCATTTCAATTTTTTACTACTGTTGGATGTTTTTGATGTGGAATTAATAAAAGAGGCATTGAGTTTTAAAGACACATGTGCCAAAAGATTATTTTGGTGTCAAGCTCAAGACTGTAGTATTTGGCTCTGCATTGGTGGTATTTTGTGCTACCCTACAGTATTGCTGGCGCTGCCTACTTGTGCTGCCCTGTCTTCTGTCAATTTGGACTCATTTACAACATGGGGCTACTTTTAGGTTCCCAGGCGCCCCTTTGGCATGTTCTTTTCTGTGTAACAGGTGCAATGTTTTTAACATCTACAACATGGTGATCTTGAGTAGTGGCACATACATACGGATATACAGTAAATGGACATTAGCCACTTTTCCACTGCATGATACTGCCTCTATCCTACTCTGTTTTAGATGTGGTTTGTTTTGCACTGAAGATATAGTGTCCCCTTAATGTAGCTGGTAGCAGTGCAGTGAAGATTCTAATACTAGTACTAAAAAACAGTACTGTATTTTTTTCGCTTTATAAGACACACCCGATGAAAGACGTACTGCAGATTTTAGAGGAGGAAAATAAGAAAAAATATTTTTCATCAGACCCCCATAAATATCAGGACATCACATCAGACCCCTATATCATCCCTCCATGTCAGACCCCAAAATAAGGAAAATCCCCCCGGGAGACCCATCGTATCCAGGTGTGACTCTATGTTCCAGGCAGCAGCCAAAATGCTGGACAACCTACTTAGACCCTATGCCTTGAGTGGTAGGTCATACATCCAGGATGCTACAGATTTCTTGAATAAAATCCATAAGGTTCAACTTGGGGACAATGCCCCATTCTTAGTAACCATGGATGTAACCAGCCTATACACCAACATCCCCACAGATGCAGGAATCTAATGCGTGAGGGCTGCTCTGCTTAAACAGGCAGAATTCTCCCCAGCTGAGCAGGAATTCATACTGTACCTGTTGTCATTTGCCCTCAAACGTAACTATTTTCTATTCGAGGACCAATTTTATCTACACACATCCGGAACAGCGATGGGGTGTAACGTAGCACCTACGTTCGCTGTCATCTACATGAATTCCTTTGGAAGGTTGTATATCCCCATGCTATGTTCAACGATTATGCCTACTGTTGGGCTCGATATATTAACGACATCTTCTGTATTTGGCAGGGCACACAGGAAGACCTCCTTGTCTTTCATCAGGACATCAACTCCAGCGTTTCCTCCATCTCTCTCTCTGAGCTCCAGTTGGTCCGAAATCTCCTTCCCAGATGTCTGTCTGAAGGTAAGGGATAAAACTATCATCACAGATCTGTACACCAAACCGACAGATAGAAACAGTTTACTTAGGTTCAACAGCTTCCACCCCCCCAGGTTTAATCCGATCGTTACCCCGATCACAGTTGATGAGGGTTAAACGTATCGTTTCGGATTCATCTATGATAGACCTAAGACTAAAAGAGATGTCATCCAAATTCATTGCGAGGGGTTTCCCGACCCACATCCTACAGTCACATACTCATAAAGTATCTGATATCCCTAGGGGTAACCTCTTGACACCCAAAGTACGTACCGAAACACCAACCCATAAACGGATCTCGTGTGTGATCACGTTTTCGCATCAGAGCATGGAGGTTAAAAGAATCATAAATAAACACTGGCATATCCTTACCAACAATTTCCCAAACATCTTTAAGGATATGCCTCTAAAGCCCTATAAAAGGGCTAAGAACATTAGGGATCTACTAGTCAAATCGGACCTTGGGAGCAGTAAGGTCTCCCACATCCAGACCACCATCATAGGTTCTCCCATCAATGGTACTTACCCTTGCCTCTCATGTGCCCAATGTAGCAGTGTCACCAAGAGCCCTACTTTTACCCATCCTATGTCAGGTAGAACATATAATATCCAGGACCACTTCTCTTGCCAGACTAACTTTGTCATCTACTTCATAAAATGTCCCTGTGGCCTTGGCTACATTGGCCAGACTATTCAGAAAATTAAAGAACGTATCTGCCAACACAAGTCTAATATTCGCATTATAAAGACGGACGCCCCGTTAGTCGAACACTTTATTGAACACAAACACGCCATCAGCCAATTACGGTTCCAGGTAATTGACTGGATTCCTCCTCTAAGAAGAGGCAGGGATTGCCAGGCGGTGCTACGGGAGAGAGAGATGTCTTGGATCCGTCGGTTGTGTACCCTACAACCAATTGGGTTGAATAAGGATTACCTTTAGGTTAATCACTAAACATGTCTCTTCATGTGCCTGATATGTTACTTACATATACATCCATTTATTCGCCGCTTTTCAAGTCTAGAACTTACCACCTCATAGAAACTGATTAAATTAGTTTGACATGACAGAGCCCTCATGAAGCCATGCTGATATGGTGTTATTTGCTTATTTTCATTGAGGTGCTCCAAGATAGCATCTCTTAGAAAACCTTCAAACCGTTTACCCACGACGGATGTTAAACTTACCGGCCTAGAGTTTCCGGGCTCTGTTTTTGGACCCTTTTTGAATATTGACACCACATTTGCTACATGCCAATCCTGTGGAACACCCCCTGTCATTATAGAGTCCTTAAATATCAGAAATAAGGGTCTGGCTATGACATTACTTAATTCTCTTAGGAGACGGGTCTGTATGCCATCTGGTCCTGATGATTTGTCTATTTTAATCTTTTTAAGACGCTGTTGTACTTCTTCCTGGGTCAAACAGGGCACTTTTAGGCCTCTTTCACACGGGCGTCATGTTTTGTGCCCGGATAAGATGCGGGTGTGTTGCGGGAAAATGTGTGATTTTTCCGCGCAAGTGCAACACATTGTAATGCGTTTTGTACGCATGTGAGAAAAATCGGCATGTTTGGTACCCAAACCCGAACTTCTTCACATAAGTTCGGGTTTGGGTTAGGTGCATGGTTATAAGGGAAAATAATAGCATTCTTAATGCAGAATGCATAGTACAATAGGGCTGGAGGGGTTAAAAAAATTAAAATAAATTTAACTCGCCTTAATCCACTTGTTCGCGCAGCCCGGCTTCTCTTCTGTCTTCTTTCTTCAGGACCTGTAGTGACGTCACTGCGCTCATCACATGATCTTTTACCATGGTGAAGGATCATGTGACGGACCATGTGATGGCTAAATTTAGCTTTTTTGAATTTGGTATTTTTGTTCCTTCCTGAAGAAACACTTGTCACAACCAGACATCGGAGAAGCTCTGACAGATGCCTTTCAGAACCTCCTCCTTGAGCTATTCTTTGTTTTGGTTTTCAGTTCATCTCGTTAGCATCTCTCAGCTGTCATGTAGTTGGACTGATTGCATCCCTTAAAATTACTCCCCATAATGCATTAGTGTGCGGCTTATACAACTTCCTGGAGTGTGTGTGCATGCTGATCCTATTTCCCAGTCTTCTACAAGATAAGTGTTACATTCTTTTGCGATTTCCTGTTTGCTGGATCCCAGGTGACCCTGACTCCCTCCGTGTCTAGTGTAGGGAGCCGGTGGTCGTGTCCCCTCACTATTGTAGGGTGTTCAGGTGTTATACAGTCGAGGTACGAGGATATGCGATCATCTACCATTGGGATTTTCGCATAGGCTGAGCAGTCAGGGAGAGTGCCAGGTCTTATGCAGGGGTCTCCCTTTTGTTCCTTAGTTTTGGATCCAAGGAGTCATACATTCATTTTGCATTGTCTTGTTACCTGTACACCTTCCGTGACAACACTCTTTTGAATGATAATTGGAAGGTTATTACTTTATGGTCACTATTTCCCAGGTGTCCCCCAACCTGCACATCTGTTGTTCTGTCAGGCCTATTGGTTAATACTAAGTCCAGTATGGTCGTCCCTCTAGTCGGGTCCTGAACCAGTTGGGAGAGGTAATTGTCTGTGGTTATTGCCAAGAACCTGTTTCTTTTATGAGATGTACAGGTTTCAGTTTCCCAGTCTATACCTGGGTAGGTAAAGTCCCCCATAATAACAACCTCATTATGATCTGCCGTCTGGTCTATCTTATTTAGTAGTAGATTTTCTGTGGACTCTGGTATATTAGGTGGTTTATAATAAACTCCTACTAGTAATTTATTATTGTTTTTGCCTTCATGTATTTCTACCCACAATGACTCCACATGTTCATGTCCCTCACTTATATCTTCTCGGACTGTGGGCTTTAGACAGGACTTTACATAAAGGCAGACCCCTCCCCCTCTCCGATTTTGGCAATCCTTTCTAAACAGACTGTAACCCTGTACATTAACTGCCCAGTCATAACTATCATCCAGCCATGTCTCAGTTATTCCCACTATGTCATAGTTCTCCTCACACATCAGTAATTCCAGCTCCCCAGTTTTATTAGTCAGGCTTCTGGCATTAGTATACATACATTTAAGAGGTTTATGTATATTTTTTTTTACCCTACACCTTTCCTTCTGAACTGTTCTAGTCCCTCCTTCCATTCCTCCCCCAGTTCCATTACCTTGCCCCAGGTCTCTATCTGCACTATCTTCCCCTCCTGTAACGCAATTACCCTCCCCCAGTCCCTGTTTTAAACACTCCTCCAACCTTCTAGCCATCTTCTCCCCCAACACAGCTGCCTCTTCCCCATTGAGGTGCAGCCCATCCCTATCATAGAGCCTGTAGCCGAGAGAGAAGTCGGCCCAGTTCTCCAGGAACCCAAACCCCTCCTTCCTACACCAGTTCCTGAGCCACTTGATAACCTCCCTAATCTCCCGCTGCCTTTCTTGTGTGGCTCGTGGTACGGTAGTATTTCAGAAAATACTACCTTTCAGGTCCTTGCCCTAAGCTTTTGACCTAAATTCCTAAAATTATTTTTAAGGATGCCCCACCTACCTCTAACTTTGTCATAGTTTCTGATAAGGACCATGACCGCTGAATCTGCTCCAGCACCTCCCAGTAATCTGTCAACCCGATCCGCGATGCGTCGAACTTGAGCGCCAGGAAGACAACACACCGTGTCTTTGTGACAGATCGCCCTATCTGTACCCCTAATAATTGAGTCTCCCACTACCAACACCTGTCTGGCCTGCCCTGCTCACTGAAGCAGACATTCCCCTGACTGGCAGAGGAAGTGTCCGGCTGCAGCAGTGCTCTCCCTGAACGGACATCCCCCTCATCTGCCAACCTTGCAAACCTGTTGGGGTGTGTCAGATCAGGGCTAGCCTCCCTGGCACTCTTCCCTCTACCCCACTTTCTAACTGTTACCCAGCTAGCTACCTCACTTTCCTGAGCCTCCTCGCTACCATTCTCCCCCACATCTACCCCAAAGAGTGCTTGCTCAGCGAGTAGCAAACTCTTTTCCAAATTGTCAACACCTCTCAGTGTTAAAACTCACCCGTTTAGATACTCGATGCGCGATTCCAAACGGGCAATTTGCTCACATTTTGAACAAAGATATGCACCCTCAAATGGCTGTTCCAGGACTGCATACATTAGACAAGATGTGCACTGGACTGCGCTGTCAATAATGGAACGCATACTAAATGGGGATTACACAAGAAAAGAGAAAAATACAATATAATGCAGTGATAAGAAACTGATTTACTGCAGCCCCCCACTAAAGTCCCTGAATCTGAAGTCACTTAATCTAAAGTCACACACTTAATAAAGTGTGTCTTATAAAGCAAAAAATACGGTATATTGTTGGGTAAGGCCTTATTCAGAGGTCAGTGATTCACGTGGAGAACATGGACAGCACATGTACCCATTGATCTAAATGTATGCGACTGTGGGTCAGATGTAAAACCTCAGGGACGTGTTCTATTTTAGTCCGAATTGTGGACCAAACATACCCATTTAAGTCTATGGGTCCACGAACACAACACCATAGGCATGTGTGTTTCATGGACCATTGTTAGGAAATTCTCCGAAAATTATTTATCCACTGAGTAGTGTCCGGAATACAGAGGACACACAAAAAGCAAAAAAAATGATAATGGAGCAAAAACATATCAAGGACATCTTCATAGATTTACCACTGACCATATTGTTATTGGTGTCATCACAGACATGGATGTGTGAATAAGTCCTAATGTTATACTAGTTCAATGCCGTGGAAGAGGGGCTACCGATGCAGATGCAGGGTTACATTCACAGAAAATACACTAACGCACCAATCTGTAACCGCTGTGAAGGCACAGACGGAAATTCTAAAAATCTTAAGACCTTTTACATGGACCGATCTTTCAGACAATTATCTGGAACAAACCAGACATTCCTGATAATTGCCTAATCTTCATGAATAGGCTGAAGGTGTAACAAAACCTCTGAACAGGTATTGGTCTTGGGGTAATGCACTCTTGGTGATGGGTAACCTGTATATCATTATGTAAAAGTATAATATTGAGAAGAATTCTGAATATTGTAAATTATTCTGTTTAGGTGGTGTCCTGCTTAAATTGGCCTTTGAAAGGTCAACAGAAGACAAACTTCTGCACACAGACCGCTTTGGGCCCATACTTTACCTCCAATTTTATCATTGGTCATTGTAATACTGATTTGTTCCTCGTGGGTTTATAAGTAATTGTCAAGAAAAAAAAACTAAAAACTTCATGCTGTATTAAAGAAACACTAACCAAGAGGAATTGTGTATGTGGAAGCTGGGTGTGCCTACCATGGGGGACTTCAATGATCTGCTGCACAAGGATCACGACCAAACTATGTGCCCATTCTTCAGTAGACAGAAAAGAACGAACTCAAACACAAAGCAGGTAGATGGCCACACATATTACACCAACGTCAAGAGGACTTGCCAGACATCCAATATGTATGGCTAGTGGTGGCCTGACTTTGCTCTGATGGCAAAGACTGGAGGAAAGTAGAATTGGGCTGTTGGATTTCAACATGCTCCATCTTTTTGATCTCCGAGAAGATAAGTTGCCACCAAAAGGTACCAAGAAGCGGCATAGATCCTTCTCCCCATCTAGAACACACGAGCACTTTGTCAAGTTATATAGGAGAGGGGGTGGGGGACAGCTATACAGAGTTTATGGTGAGCTTTGAAACAAAAACTAAACAACTTATGCACCTCTCCTTCGGTAGAAGTAAACAAGCAATGTTGTTTCCTGGAAGATGTCCACAGAGTCTGTTTTTCTATCTTGTGCTGCTTTAGTGTGGGATCTCTATTCAAAGCCATCAAATATTACACAATGTTTTACAGCGCTAATATCTCTAGGCAATAATCTTCCAACACAGGCCAAAAGCATAAGAGGATGATTGGTTCACGAGCAGAGCTAAGATCTCCTTTAAAACATTTCCCAAACCCTACCGCAGGAACGTAAGAGGATAGGGATAGTGTCTTATGAGGAACGTGATATATTTTTATATGCACACAGTTTAATAAAATCATCATCATCAATGTCTACCTTTAGACTGGACTCCTTTTACTGCTCGAAAGCCATAAAACTAGATGACATTTATAGATAAATGATCCTAGGAACCAAGCAACAAACCTCTGGAGTAAACCGAAACTCTGACATTATTATCATTAGCACATTTAGGCACAGACAAACCGAGAGGAACAAGATGAGATCTAAACCTGCTCAACGAAGAAGAGCTCATCACTTCTATCACGTACAGAAGAGTCCAAGGAAAAGAACACCAAAAAGTTTATTTGAAATAAATGCACATTTCAGTCTTCACATAAAGCAATAGTAGTACAGCATACACTTACATTCAGAAAGGACAGGCTCCTTCATGTTAAACAGGAAATACCGCATGAGTATTTTCCAAACTCTTTCTTCCTCGGGTGTCATGCACATAAGAAATACTGGGTACTGGTTCAATTTGGCAAAACTTTTACTTCTAAAAGGTCATGCAACCTTGTACAGTATCAGGCCACCTTTGGCTAGAATTGATGCCTAGTGGTTTCCATGTGCAATACAGTATATGTGCAGGAAGAACCCTTTGCAGATAAAAATATTAACCAAAACATAACTAGTTATGGAATGTACAGCGACAAAACTAATTTTGAAATTCTCATACACATTTTGGCTAGACGACCACGGGTGTTACAGTCAACTTCTCAAAGAAGGTGCTGAAAGCAGAAAAAAAATAAATGAAAAGAAAAATATAAAAATAATAAAAATCACTCAGTGAAAGGAACCTGCTGGTTATCCTTAAAGGGCATCTGTCAGCAGATTTGTCCCTATGACACTGGCTGACCTGTTCCATGTGCACTTGGCAGCTGAAGGCATCTGTGTTGCTCCCATGTTTGTATGCACCCGCATTGCTGAGAAAAATGAAGGCAAATAAGCCTCTAGAAGCAACGGGGACGTTAACATTACACCTAGAGGCTTTGATTTATCTGCAACCGCTACGTCCTCTGCACTTTGATTGACAGGTCCAGGCGCGATCACGTCTGCATATCCTGATGCTGTGCAGAGGACGTGGCAGTTGCAGAGAGAGCAGAGCCTCTAGGTGTAATGGTAATGTCCCCGTTGCTCCTAGAGGCTCATTTGCATATATAAAACATCATGTTTCTCAGCAATGCGGGCACATATGAAAATGGGATCAACACGGATGCCTTCAGCTGCCAAGCGCACATGTAACAGGTCAGCCAATGTCATAGGTATAAATGTACAAATCAGGGGTTACAGACATCTATGTATATTGGCCAAATCCACCAATTTTGGCAGGATTGGCAGACCATCGAATGTATGTGTGCCTTCAGAATCTCCCAGATGACAGATGTTAGGGGAGAGAAGGTTCGGGCTGATGGACTTTAACATCTTTCTTTCTTTCTGCTTTCTGTTCAGAACATGCACACTAGGCAAAGTAGAGCATGCATGTGTATGAAGGAGGTGTTCAAGAGACAGAAGTTAAGGCAAACGTTAACATACCAATAGCTTTCAACAGGATACACTTTTGATTAAGACATTATCTGACCAGCAGATACTTTCAATTAAAGCTTGGATTTCCACATCTTTACAGGGTCGTAAACTCAAAAGTTGTGATCGGTGGAGAACTGAGTGCAGAGATCCCCACCGATCCCTAGAAGGAGGGGAGCATGCACATAGCAGACTCTCCCCGGTGCTGAGGATGAAATCGAGATGGGCCTATTGACTTGTTTGGTGTCCGTCTCCTGCAGTAAGATGAGAGAGAGCGCGATATGCGCTCGCTTCTCTTCCCTCCTTCTAGGGCAGTGTTTCCCAACCAGTGTGCCTCCAGCTGTTGCAAAACTACAACTCCCAGCATGCCTGGACAGCCTTTGGCTGTGCGGGCATGCTGGGAGTTGTAGTTTTGCAACAGCTGGAGGCGCACTGGTTGGGAAACACTGTTCTAGGGATCGGTGGGGTTCTCAGCACGGTCTCCCTTCATTTTATTTTTTACATATCAAAAGTTTGGGGAAAACTTAGTGACTCTTTAACTGACAGACATGACTGAACTACCAATTTCAGCATGAGAATACTAATCCCTAATCAAGAGGGAGCAATGTGTCTAGCACCCACATTTCTTGGATGGGTAGCTATGGTAATAAAGAGAATCTAAATCACCTCCCAGCCCAAGAGCAGATGTTCTACAGTCCCTCATACACAGGAAATAGAGAATGCGACCAACAGGAATATCTTCGAGAACTCGATGTGGTATATAGGTAATGCAATAGATCAGTAGACCAATGACCGACAATACTACAGTATGAAGTAATTATATTAGTAGTCATTAAAGAGGGCCTGTCCCCTCTCCTGACATGTCCGTTTTAGTAACTACTCGTATTTCTCATGTAATAACAGTTCTGGAGGTCCAGATGAGTGCTACCAGTTGGGGGTGTCCCTGTAGAGTCCGACATTGGCAGCACTGATTGGATAGCGTCAGACTGCGCAGCGACACACCCCTAGCTGGTAACACCCATATGAACCTTTACTGCAGATTGCTGGCAATCCATTCAGAAGTCTCTAGTAGGAATAAGAGAGACATTGCATAACATAGCGTGCTTATCTATCTATCTATGCTGCTTATCTATCTATCTATGCACTCGCACTATTATTTCACCATAATCAATTTGTTTTTAACAATTTTTTATCTGTTTGTGCTTGCTAATAAGGTTAAGAATTATTTGTTAATAAAATTATGTAATCACGTCCACTGTGTTTTATTTATTATCTAACCTCATATATCCTCATTGGTTTTGCTATAAGAATATATGCTCCAGAATCTATATTCCATGGAGAATACAAGCAGTTACTAAAATAGACATGTCAAGAGAGGCGACTGGTTCAATTTAAAGCATCCTTATTACTTTGTAAGGAAGAAACCAAGAACTCGACAACCTGAGACAATATTAATTCTTCAATGAATATGTGTATCCTCAATACATATTGTACACACACAGAGTATAACTGTAGTGGGGAAGCCTATGAGTGTATTATATACAGTGTATGGAGTGTACCATGTGCACATAAATATTAGTTATGATCACAATGAGATGAAGACAATATTACGACAAACACTACATTGGATTATAAAGTGGACTTGAGGCGTTATAGCATTGATCACAGCGCTATTTGAGTAAATAATGGAAACCATGGATTTCAATTTTCATATCCTATCCATAGTCAACATTTAAGAAGTTTTTAAGGTCTTGTAGTAAGCATAATTATGTCAGTACAGAAATGGTAATTTTCCTTGTAATACTTCATGTAATAGGGCAGTCTCCGACAGAGAAATAGATCCACCATCACTTTCACCAATGGAGGCTGATGGCACTCAATGCCAATAACAGGTGCTGTTTTTAAATGGATATCCTGCAATACTTCATTTGGCCAGAAATGGCGCTGTAAGAAAAACAAGCACCGAAATGGCAGAGGACTGCAAGATCCACTGTATAAAAGACATGCCTTTCATCCCGAATTCTGTACACATAAGGTGGAAGTTTTAACAATACTTTCAAAATATGAATTCTAGGAGCAACACTGCCTATGAAAAAAAGCTATGTCTGCCATAGCTTACTATAATATATATATATATATATATATATATATATATACATACATACATACATACACACTACACACACACACACACACACACACAAGCTATAATATCAATTGTTTCTTCTGATTGTGGTGGTATAAATGAGAAAACAAAAGCTATATATAGGGCTACCTATATTAAAGGGGTTGTCCAGACAGCAGGTATTGATGAGCTATCCTCAGAATAGATGATCAATATCAGATTGGAGGGGTTCTGCACCCCCGTCAGTCATCTGTTTGAAGGGGCAGAGGCGATCTTTTGAGAGCTGCATCCTCTTCTGTCTACGCTGTAGCAGCGGTGCAACGTACAGTAACTACAGCTGTTTGTCCCATTCAAGTAAAGGGGAGCAGAAAAGCGAATCAATTTGTTCATATGAACGAATTCTGCCTCTGTCAGAGGCTGTACAGGCAATTCACTACCCTTCTGACAGATTGACAAAACTTGAGCGGCCCTGACAGTCTTGCGCATGCGCCGTTACTGAGAGCAGCAGCGAATGCGCAGAGCATCTGCCTTAGGGCTCATGCACACGACAGTATTGCTTTTTCAGTGTTTTGCGGTCCGTTTTTTAAGGATCCGTTGTTCCGTTTTTTGTTTCCGTTTCCTTTCTGTTTTTCCGTATGCCATATACAGTATACAGTAATTACATAGAAAAAAAATGGGCTGGGCATAACATTTTCAATAGATGGTTCAGCAAAAACGGAACGGATACGGAAGACATACGGATGCATTTCCGTATGTGTTCCCTTTTTTTTGCGGACCCATTTACTTGAATGGAGCCAAGCACCGTGATTTGCGGACAAGAATAGGACATGTTCTATCTTTCAACGGAACGGAAATGCGGAAATACTGAAACGGAATGCACACGGAGACACTTCAGTATTTTTTGCTGAACCATTGAAATGAATGGTTCAGTATATGTATCACATACTGAACTAAAAAAACTTCCAGTATACTGAACGCAAAATACTGTCGTGTGCATGAGCCCTTACATTACTAATCGGCAAAAATTCACGCAGTAACGGTGCATGCACACACAATGTGTGGCCCTCTAACCAAAGAGCAGCAGGGGCGTCTAAAGCTGTGGGGACGCTCCCTCACGAGCAGAACCTGTAATTACACAGCACTGCCGCTACGAAGGGGACAAAGTACAGGTTAACAGTGAAAGGGACACAGTTTTCACCGCGACCCCTTCAAGCAGCTGCTATCTGTAGCCCGGACAACCCATTAACAACATTCATCACCTAAATACATGATCGCTGGGAGTCTTACCATTGGGTCCCGCACCATTCATAGCTACAAGGCTCTTTAAAGGGGTATTCCAGTTGTTTCAAGTTATCCCCTATCCATAAGACAGGGGATAATTATTAGATCGGTGAGGGTCCTACTACTAGGATCCCCACCGATCTTATAGATAGTCCCTGTCCTGTGGATAGGGGACAACTTGAAATAACCAGAATACCCCTTTAAACCAAATGTATGAATGGAGCGGCAGTACGCATGCCTGATGACTGTTCTATTCACTTTGATGGAACTACAGAGTACAGTGCGCTGCCACCATCGTGATCAGGTGAGCATAACATTTATCACCCACCTTGTGTAGTTATTGGCAAAACCCTATTCATTTCCTAGGGAGCCATATCCCAGTGTAAAAGCCATAGACAGAATCCTGTCCAGTAGTATATCACATGACATATGGAAATACAGAAAATAGTACAAACCGGTACAGAAACATTTACACACAAAACCAGATTAACAGGATTAAATATTGGTTGTCATGCTATCAGTATGCAAATCTATAGGTCATTTGACACCATATTATTGCCTTACGTTTTGCAGGGCAGTGGGAGCTCCAATACAGTGCTGAGGTCATAAACCTCAATTGCATAGTGAAGAAAATGCTGGAGATGAGACAATATGGCTAAACAGTATCAATAGAGAGGTGGTCCCGGTTCTAGATATGGATGGCCTATCCTTAGGAAAAGGTCATCAATATCAGATTGGCGGGGGTCTGACTCTGGCAGCTGCTGATGGTTGGGGGTGCTGGATGTTGGACCTTCACTGATCTGATAGCTGAGGACAGGTCATCAATATCTACAACCTGGACAAACCCTTTAAAAAAAAGCGCTCCCACAAAAATATTTATTCTCTGACCTGTTAGAAAAGGTACAACAGTCTTACCAATGACTGTATTTGTCAGTTATAACCTCCCTTCTGATCCTCAGCTGTTATGTGACCAATAGTCTGACTCTCCAAATCACACAGCGTCTCATGTGTGCTCAGGTATCCAGTTTCTCTGTATTCTTATGGGAGCCTCAATGTCGGTCTCATAGGAATGAATAGAAAAGTAACTGACTTCAGTTGGAGATCAGAGTGTTGATCACATGACACAGCTAAGGATCAGAAGGGAGGGTATAACTCACAAATACAGTCACTAGTAAGATAATTACCTTCATTACAGTTTACATCATGGAACTATCAGGTCAGAGAATAAACATTTTTGTGGGAGTGCATTTTAAAATACAAGAGTGTTTTACAGTAAACTGCCCAGCAACAAGTCTGGACTTAAAATACTAGACTGATACCACAATCATCCGATGTTTAACCAGTGTATTCACTAACGTTTTTTGCCTGACATAGGACATGTATCTATGCTAGTACTAGTGCATTTAAAGACTGTATTGTGTATACATAGAGGCTACCCTGGAGGTACATTTTAAGAAATAAGTACTAAAACATCCTACCGTTTGGTGTATACAGCTCCTATGCAGACCTGTGTCCTCATGTTTACCATTTGCGTAATCTAATCCTACAGTCATGTGCTACCCTTCTCCCTCTTGGTACAGTACAGTCAAACAGGGTTAGAAGGAAGGGAGTAATATGGGACTACACGGTTTGTTTGTAGTCTGTAACCACGGCAAAAGGTTTGAGCTTTATACACAATACGGTGGGATAGTTAATGTTACTGAAAAGTAATAAAAAACAAAAAGGCTGCAATGACATAGATGCAGCCTTGTTAAGTAGATAAAAGGGTATTCTGGTTAGAACAAGTTCTGGATAGGGAATAACTGTTAGATCAGTGGTGGTCCGACTGCTGGAACCCCCATCATTAATGAGTAGAGTGGAGCCATGTCCATGGGACTAGAGGAGATAGCCAAGCATTGCACTCAATTATCTCTGGCATTCCCATAGACATTGAATGGAGCAGTGGTGCGCATTCTCGACCCCCACTCTATTTGTTCTTGTGATCAGTGGGACTGTTGGGACCCGCGCCGATCATGAGAACAGTCCCAGTGGATAAGAAATAACTTGTTCTAGCTAGAATACCCCTTTAATGTTAAATACATTAAAAAAGACGAGTTTAAGCTAATATACGCTATGCGCTCAAGAAAAGAGCAATCTAATTAGAATTTCATTAAAAATGACACCGTTTCAAACAACAGCACGAACGGTGAGCAGCCATAGAAAAGAAATGTTAACGGAAAGAAAAAGGCTAAATGTAACTTGGCTGACAACAATAATAATGCCGTTTTACCAAGTACCGGCAGCCTGCCCCACTAAGCTAAGGATTCCTGCTCATTTGCTCCCCTCTGTTCCTCTAAGCTGCCTTCAGTCCCTGCACAGTTTTTTTTTTCACGGCGCTGCATTGGCATGGTCACATGATCTGCTGCAGCCAATGACTGTCTTCAGAGGCGACGTGCTGATTCTGACCATGCCCAAAAAAAAACACAAAAGAAATACAAAACTGTGCATGGACTGGAAGATGGAGACGCCTGAGGCAGCGGTGAGCAGGTAAGTATGCATCCTGTTTAGTGGGGCAGGCTGTTGGCACCGGAGAATCCATTTAAAGGGGTTGTCCAAAACCTTTAATGCCCCCTCATATGCCCGGGCCCATTAACTCTGCCCCCATTGCTGCAGTATTTTCCAATCCATGGGAACAAGAGCCCATGGAATCAATAGCATCCACAGCTTTGTCCCCGGTTTTGTCCAAGATGCTCAATGTAAAATCTTTACACATTCCTAATATGCAGGTTTACCGCACAGCTTTTACTATCACAGTAGTTTAGCACAGTCTTTATGATGCTGCCATGCCTCTAGCCACGGCCGGGGTCTCTCAAAGATCCCAGCACTTGTGACATAAACGGACACTATTTGGTCCCTTAAAGGGGGATGTCCCATTAAGAATATTTATCACCTGTCCACAGTAATATATGATCCCTGGGACACAATGATCACTAGAATGTTGGTCCTTAGCCCCGGGGTTCCTCCTTACTGCAGTGAGGAGGAGTCTGAATGGAGCGGTAGTCACGCATGCGCACTACCGCACCATCTATGGGGCATTATTTGTATTTATTTTTTATAAACAGTGCTAACATTTTTATTGTTTTGTGCTATAATAAACAGAAAATGAACACTAAAAAGAGAATGGGATATCTTAGCTTTTTTTGTGTGGCAGATCCTAAAAAACAGTAAAGGATTGCATAAATAATGCAAACTAATAATTATCTGCAGGCTGTTAGGAACCTGCCTTCGTATATATGCAAAATGTACAGTATTCACATTGCAAGAATCTGCTTCAGTCTTATAAGAACTGGCTCGTGAAGTCAAAGGGCTGCCCTGGAAGCTTTAGAAAGTAAACCAGACCGGTACAACCGGCTCACAAAAGCTGCAATGAAAAATGAAGTAGAACTCGTGGCGGGTCTCCTATCTGTGCGTGGACTTGTGGCTATCCTTCGCATATGAGGGCAGGGTATGCAGCACATTGCTCTCCACAATAATACAGCTTGGCTTTAGTGAGTGACAGGACTCGAGCTCAGGAGGAAGAGATTCAATTTGGTTCCCAACCAACTCAATCTTAATGAGGTTCATCAGATCCCCCACGTGCGCTGACAAGCTGCTCAGGCTGTTCTTTCCCAGGAGCAAACACTGCAGCTTGCTGCATATAAACAGCCCGTCTGGTAACATCTCAATCTAAGGGAAAAAAGGACAAATATGTT